>NW_018128029.1:620945-642483 GCF_001952655.1 Monopterus albus | reverse complement strand
ATCTTGCGGTGAACCCTCTGTATTCACTCTGGTGAAGTCTTCTCTTGATTGTTGACTTTGACAAACATACACCTACCTCCTGGAGAATGTTCTTGATCTGGCCAACTGTTGTGAAGGGTGTTTTCTTCACCAAGGAAAGAATTCTTCGGTCATCCACCACAGTTGTTTTCCTTGGTCTTCGGGTCTGTTGGTGTTGCTGAGCTCACCGGTGTGTTCCTTCTTTTTAAGAACGTTCCAAACAGTTGTTTTGGCCACGCCTAATGTTTTTGCTATCTCTCTGATGGGTTTGTTTTGTTTTTTCAGCCTAATGATGGCTTGCTTCACTGATAGTGACAGCTCTTTGGATCTCATCTTGAGAGTTGACAGCAACAGATTCCAAATGCAAATAGCACACTTGAAATGAACTCTGGACCTTTTATCTGCTCATTGTAATTGGGATGAGGGAATAACACACACCTGGCCATGGAACAGCTGAGAAGCCAATTGTCCCATTACTTTTGGTCCCTTAACAAGTGGGAGGCACATATGCAAACTGTTGTAATTCCTACACCGTTCACCTGATTTGGATGTAAATACCCTCAAATTAAAGCTGACAGTCTGCAATTAAAGCACATCTTGTTCGTTTCATTTCAAATCCATTGTGGTGGTGTGTAGAGCCAAAAATGTTAGAATTGTGTCGATGTCCCAATATTTATGGACCTGACTGTATATCTGTAGGCTTTCAAATGTTACAATTACCCATTTATATTTAAATCACTGCACTTGGACAAGTGCATAAATCAACATTGTAACAGAACTGCATGCTTTACAGCAATATGCTCCATGTGAATTAAGCACACTGCTTTGCCAGCTACTTTGGGGAAAAATATTTAGAAGCCCTCACATAATAATCATTTCAATTTTAAAATGCAAAAATACAAAACCCCAGCTTATTTAAATCCACCTGTGTTTTATAATGGTTGCAGGTGCTGCATATTTTTCCTTTCATCCAATGAGAGCGCACACTTGAACTAAACTAAATATTGTGCTACCTTGTTTTTGGTGAGCCCTCTGTGATGTTTCACTGATGGGAAACATCAGTGAATCAAAGTTGCACAGAAAAGCAACACATATGATGCAGCGATACAATAATTAACATTCAGCAAGTGGTGGGGATCAAAGCTGGATAATGACTCAAATGCAAAATCAGTTGTTATGCTTCCAGATTGGATTTTCCTGCAGCTGGCTCATCGCTAGGATGATAAGCATCTTACTAAATCATGATTTCTGTCAGCACGACAATCACAGGATCCGCAACCATGCCTGACTGCTCACATTTAACTGACTTTGACTTTTCATACACTGTAGCAAAACTTATTTAATATTTATGGAGAGCGAATACCACCAAGAAACTGAATGGCAGTCATTCATTTTACTAAGGCAACTTTTATGATATATGAATGCATTTCTGTGTACAAATATCATACACAGAGCATACTGTATTCTTGTATCACTGCAGTAGTGCTTTTTTAGCATATGGCCTTATTTTTTAATTAACATGACATCAGTTCTGGTGTCACTGAAAGAGATGAGCATAAATCATTTGAAGAAAAAAATATAACATTTATTTTGGCACAAAATTATCACATTTCTCTGTTCTCAAATTTTCCAACCGCAGATGGGTCTTTGCAAACATCTCTGTCAGATGGTGACAAGTGGCAACAAGCTTTGGTGAATATGAAAAGGGGAGAGATCAGCTCCCCTCAGTCACAAAGGAGTTGAGAGGGCCAAACTCAGAAACTTAGATATTCACCATACATTTGTTTATACTTAGTTATTAATCCTAACAACAGAAACAACCAATTATGGGTGATTAATAAGACACACAGATACACTTGTAATTAATGATCCATCAGCTTATCATAAAAATTATATCAGTCACAATCCTACTAACATATTTTTGAGCAACAAGAACCAAATACTGATATGCTGAATGATAAAAAATACACACCACAATAACACCCTTAAATGAACTTTTTTATTAATTTTACAACAGGATTTAATTGAGAGGAAGAATAATAAGATATTAGCATTGTTGTAGTTTTCAGCACACACATTTCACTCTCCACTCAATCCTCAAATAGGGAAGAGAGGCTCTGATAATAAACAAATGCAAGTGATAATTATTTGTATATAATATATAGGGTGAATGTAAACAAGTTCAGAAGATTGTTGGGCCAGTGAAAGACATTCCTTTGTTCTATGAGAAGAAATGACTTCCATTTAGTCAAGCATTAATTCCTTTTCATGTGTAGCCCTGTTTAGGCTCCGAGTATGTACTGGGTACATGACATGACTTTTGTGTCTGTGTGCAGACCACAGATTTTGCTCCACTAGCTATGCTCACTAGCTAGTGTTAGGTCTAGTGTGGTTTTACATTAAATTATAGGCAAGATAAGCTAGTGGCCCCAAAATTGCATGTGGTCGGATGCATGCAGCCAACCTCGAGTTCAAGATATATAAAAAAAAAATCTGGAGATGAAAAAAGAGATTCTGATATGAAAATACAAAAAACATTTTATTATAACACATTTAAACCAATAATAGGAGATTTCTTAAGTGGGCTAGACAATGGAAACATTTAGCAAACTGGTAGACAAGAGTTCTGCTTGCTCAACCTGTACAGGATGCACTCACAAGATTGCAACAGATGATTAGAAGCATGGGGGTAAGTGTCTTGGGAGAAATGTTTAGTAGAAAACTCCTACTGTAATGCTGAATTCAAGCTGTGTTTACATTTTTTCAGTTTGTCATTGCTTATTTTATTTATCTATTATTTAACCAGGTGAACCTCATTGAGATAAACTTTTTTTTTTTTTTTTTTTTTTTTAAGAGTGACCTGGCCAAGAGGGCAGAAAGGGTTACGACAGAGCAGCACAGAGTTTTTCAATAATGTACTGTATAATAGAAAAGAATGTTTATAAAACAAAGAGTCACTGTATGTTTGGAAATGCATATCTGACACCATTTGACTTGTTCCTCAATGCCTCCTAGCTACTTTGAAGCTACAACGACCCTGAATCATTCTTCACTTACCGTGATTTTTGTCCCATTCGTTTAAACCTCTGCCAATCACATTACTGTAAAAATCCACACAAAAAAAAATCTTGTTTGCTAAAATTTAATTATTCCATGTGATAATATTTTCTCCTCAAAATATAATTACATATATTAAGAATCTTCTTCGCTTCTTAAAATGTGCCATCACACAGTCAGAACTAAGGCAAAACTATAATTCCATTTCAACAAAGGGAAGAGAGACTGTTATGGTTGTGTCCCCCTCACCTGGAGGGTGAAGGAGAACAAAGGTAGGACTCAAGTATGCTGACCCAGGTGCTAGGGGGAAAAAAATGACGGTTTACTGGTAAAAGAACACAAAGTAACAAAAAAACAAAAATGTCCAAGTACGTATAGAGTTGAGATGGTGGAGCAAATCAGAACAAACAGGTGAACCATGGGACTGACGGCAAAAACCAGGAGAGCGGGAGGATGAGGACAGACAGGTGAAAAAACAAAAACAGTGGCAAACGACAAAAGAAAAGCAACCGCACAGGGACTGTCAGCGGAAAAGCCTAATGCCGCTTCGCTACACTCAAACACAAAACATACCACGAGATCCACCGCACATGAACTGTCAGCAGGGAAGTCTCCATAAATCCAACACAAAACATATAACCGACGTACAAAATGTAGTCCACAGCACAGGAACTGTCAGTGTGGAGAACAAAGACGTCTAGCCAAAAACAAGGAAAAAGAAAAGCCAACGTTCATGATGAAATCTACAGCACAGGAACTGTCAGCGTAGAAATCAAAAATCACGTATAACACATACCACAACTAACGGCTGTTAAGGGGTATGCTTGTTACTGTTCGTACCTTTTTACATTTCCTGTATAATGCTCCGGTGACGGCGGAGCGTCCGCCAGAGGTATAAATAAGGAGGGTGTCAATCAGCGGGATGCACCCCAGCTGTGTGCACCGACAAACGAATCGCTAATTGCGAATGCAACACAGCTGAGGTGCGAATCCCGCAGGTTGAGAGAACAGAGGAGAGACCTGACAGAGACATTTTGCACAGAAGCATCTATGCAGACATACCAACAAGCTGTGGGCTCTTTGATAGGGGAGGTTGGTATGAAGGTTTCAGGGGGAATTGATTACATACAGCTGGTAAAGTTCTGGTTGCTAATAATTTGATCAACTCAACTCTGTGGCACCCGGGGCCCTCGTTGAGTGGGCACAGAAGACACTTGTGAGCTTCTTCTGATCTCTAGCAGATCTGTGCTGAAGTGTTCAATCTGTGCTCTCTGGCAGAGATTAAGGAGTCGAGGTGGGCTGAAGTTTTTGGCAGAGACTTTGCTTTGAAATGTCATTTGCATTCCCAGTACAAGCTGCCCATTGATAAATGGACAGCTGAGCACCAGGGGAGGGTTGTACATGGGGTGGAAGCCACAAGCAGACACTCGGAGCACCTGAGTCTTCCTGGTCATGGGGAAGGATATGTTTTTTGTCCAGATTTCAGCACATTCCTCATGGGGTGTCACAGATAATCTGGTCTGTTTGATTTTTTGAAAAATCCAGAGTGTTTGGCTCTGAACCCACATCTTCTGCCAAGAGAAACCTCTATACTCTATATCAGGGAGCAGCATCATTTCTATCAGGCAGTGGACACACTGGATGACTGAAGCATGTTATGGGGAGCTCCCTGTTCAGATGGTGTTTTCTGTTTCCATACATACAGATTTAGAAATGCACTGCAACACACAAGCTGGTTCTTTGAACCAGTGCAAAAAAGGGTATTTTAAAATTCAAACCTACACTCAATCAGTCCTCTAGTCTACTTGTCTGTGGAAGGAATACCCTGAGAACACACAAGGAACACACACACACACTCATGAGCACACATGTACATGCACACACACACACACACACACAGCTTGCATAACTATGTAATAACAACAGTGACAAAGGAAGAATAGATAGAGCTGTCACACACCGAGCTGAAGTGCTATTAAATGGTCCCATGGAGACTTATTCTGCACAGCCCCTGCACAGACAACACACGCTCCTCATGCAAGGTCAGTCAACTCAATGCATATTTCATCAACCCTTGGCAGCCCAGCCCCAGCGCAAGACCCTGCTGCAGCTCCCAAATAGCCTAACCACTGTCCACTGATGAAGATCTCAAGATTAAGCAGGCATTCAGTCTGATCTGGTAAAACGCAACTTCCAATATAAAGGGGTGCCTTGGTCAGAGGGGTGAAGGGTTGCAGGGGGAGTGTTGCAGGTATGTACAATACGGCCACATTGTGATGAGTTGATGTGAGTGCCTTCATTCATGTTTCCAGCCTGTGAGTTTCGTTGTGTTTTGGTTAGCCCTGCTGCTAATGTCGTCCACTCTACCTTAGTGCCAATTCTACCACCAATGTGTCAGCATTGATAGATAAAAAAAAAACACCATTTAATATCCACTGCTCACAAAATGCATGGCATGTCATTATAACATGTTAACTGTGGCCCAAATTTGACAGTTAATAGCAGTGAATGCTCATGTTAACAAGTTAAGTGAGTCTTCTTCCCATGGCTGTCCACGTCCCAGTCATCTCCTGTACGTGTCTGGTCAACTCAGCTCCTTTGCCAGATAATGTCACCCTCCAGTGCAGTGAAAGTTGAACAAGGTCCAACTTTTTCACTGCACAAGGCTGCCTCATTTTGCCGGAGGCCCCTGCAGTGCTCATGCCAGCTGCGGTACTTGGTACTTTTCACACCAGTGCCTAAGACGGTTACATTTGTCCTGCTGTATTTATTTTTACAGTTTGTGTCTGCTGTTCACTATCAGAGTCAGAGGTGAGGACAGATATAAGTTTAATGTTGTGGAAAATCATATGTTCAAGATGTGTTTAATTTAACACAAAGACAAGAGAAATTGAAAGAATGCCTTCCAACAACTCCAAAGGTGACTTTTTTTGTCTTATTTACACAGTGTTATCTAGTAAGCTAGTCATTAAAACATCCAAGAACGAGCTGGCTTTTGCTAACAGGACAAAATAACAGTGACAAAACTTTCCAAGTTGCTGCATCCAGCTGTTTTTGATCAAGAAAAGCTAACTTGCACAGTAGTCTCTTGTAGCTATGCTAGTGGTTTGCTGGTGTTTCTGTTAAGCTACGCACAACACATTCTGGAGCCATTCTTGAAGTAGAAGCAAACAGATTTAAGGTATGCATGAGGAAAACTTCGCCCAGAAAGTGGCATGCCTCTGGTCTGTGGACATTCTTGGAGCTGTCTTTCAAATGTCAGTGCCGTGGTTGTTTGGGTGATGGGGTTGCATGCCTTTTCACCTTACATTAGATAAGGTGTCAGTATGAATTTATACTTTCCTTAATTTTTTTCATTTTTATAAGATTTATAGGATTATAAGACATATACGATTTTATACGAAATGGTGACTCACACATTCACTGAACTTAGCAGTGGGCAGCAACAAGCTATACTTTCAAAGACAGGGTGAACCACTGTAACCCATTCAGTGCATTTACGTCCACTTAAGTTGCTGTTTCCAATAAGCCAATTTCTTAAGTGCTATGTAAACAACAAACCTGGTTTCTGTAATTGTCTTCTTAAAAGTGTGCATGTACATGACAGAAGACCACAGACAGGAAAAGCAACAGTGGAACAACTGGATGAAAAAGGAGGTCATTTTACAGTGATGCATCTTTGTATTTAAAATACTTTCATCCATAGCCTGATGCAAAGCAGTCTCAAATTCAGACATATTCAACAGGTTAGGGAAAACTAAAATAAGAAAGTTATGCTTCCAAAATAAGATCAGGGGAGAAATTTGATTGGTGACCTGCTGCATGTACAGTATACACAGAATCACAGTAATCAGGTTATAGTTCCTGTTCTTCAATTGCCCAAGTAATGTGACTTCACTGACTAATCCAATTAGTTCAGTGCATGTAAACACGCTGCTTGGCTCAGTGGAGCCAATAGGTCAGGCATTTACATACTTGAAAACAAGGCTAGGAGCAACACAGACACTTATTTACACATATGTACCCAGATGGTAAAAACTGGAAGGGACATCTATTTTGATAGTGGAGAAATTTCTAATTAAAATGACAGCGCTGCTTTGTTCTGTTGTTGCCATGATAGAATATAAGAAGTTAAACTCCCACCTGTGGGCACAGCAGAGGGTTAACGTTAATGTGTGCTCTTTTTTCTACCTTTATTTTATGTTTTTCAGTGAGCTGATGCATGATCACATGATGCATTATGGCATTATTGCAAGTGATGCAGAATAGATTAATGTGTGATTCATACTAGCTCTGTAATCCATGATAGGTATTGGGACTATACTGACAGCCTTTCCTCTACTCTGATGAGTCTCTTTACAGCTGTCTGTAAAGCGGGTATCTGTTCCATCTTCAGTCTCTAACAGGACATGGCTGATCTGCTGAATACATTTTATTCAACCAGCATCACACTGTTGCAACCACCAACATTATGTGATATATATAGTGTTCAGGATACATAATATAGTAGTATTCCCAAAAACAAAAGTGCTATGATTTTAATCATTCTAAATTATTTGTGATGCTACCAGAAATGCATTGATGCTGCAATATTAAGGAGACAACTATTTTATAATCAATGACATTTTGATGCAAAACATACAAATCTAGACTGAATTAAACCTGAATAATAATGTCAGAATTCAAGGCAGATGGCTATGGATCACTAATCCATTGTGAATTCAAAAGTGAATTAAAAGAGACAGTGTATTCTTTTGGCTGTCTATCTGAGCAGCTGTTTTGGGCATCATATTTTGAACTCTAGACATCCCAAGAAAACAGTAGGTTCGGTCTAAGGAAAAGTCTCCACGAGATTCCCAAACTATCATCATGCTGGGGAGAGCCCTGCATTTAAAGGGGATGAAAGTAGTGAATGTTGCCATGACTGTTACAGTCTCTAACACACCTATCTAAAATGTATGATAATGCGCTTTTTCTGATCCCACACCATTTTCAAGTGTTCCCTAGGTGCACCAGGCACAGCTGGGCCAGGTTCACTTGACTGCACCGCTGGATATACAGCCCACCGTCTCCTAAGGAAACTCAAAAAAGCTGAATGTAAAGGCAGATTTTCCTGTGGACTATTCTGAGGACCACTGTGAATCACTTTTGTCAGACGGGTGTAAACCGATTAGTTAAAAAAATGGAATTGCTGTAACAGTTCAAGTGAAACCTGAATCCTGCAGCAACATGTTCTGGCATGGGTCTATTTTTAATGAAAAGATATCAGTCAGCAAACACTGACTGATTCATTCATTAAGTCTCTGTCAGTAAGGGGCGTAGCAATGCTGCAGCAGACAGGAACAATTCAAATATGGATCACCGTGTCTCACAGTGATGAATAATGTCCAGAAGAGGACAGCTGGACTGTAGATAGCCACAGTCATCAAGACGAGCCGGTTTAAATCACACTGGTGCCTGAGAGCATAATGGCTGCACAAACAGCTCTCCCAGATCCAATCAATAGCACTGTAAAATCCTAACTGTATTCAGACCTCACATAAAATATCTGCAGAACAATAATTACTGAGCAGATGAAGGCTCGATTATTGTTTCCAGTCCCGACTGTTATCTGTCTTAACAGCTTTGGTTGATAAGTGCCAATAGCTGCAGAGGACAGACAAATGTCAACTGAGGATTCCGGTTTAACTCTGCAGTAAAATAAGGATCACAACACTTCGTGGGTAGGGGGAGGGATGAATCATCCAGCTGTCTACTTCATGGTGCAGAAGTGAGGAGGTGGAGGACAAGACAGAAGGAGGGAAACAGAGACAGTAAAGAGACATGAGACCTGGCATAGTTCCCATAGATGTGTTTATTGTGGCTCTATGACTTGTGCTACCTTTGTACTGACCACCACCATTGGAGAAATTCAGGGAAACGTGGACTTGCACAGACCAGCACAAGCCTCCTTACAGCTGTTCAGCCACCATTATAGTTTCACCTCAAAGTGGGTGCAGGAATATCACCAGGTGCTATATAATAATTATATATTTTATAATACATTTTTAATTACTAAAATTAAACAATCCCCAGTTTTGGAGTGGACCTTCCTGCAGGCTCTCATAGAGGTCTCTGCATGCCAGCTGTTATCACACTGCTAGAGAGAAGTAACACCTGACAAGGTGCTCAGTGTAGGGTAGACATAAACATAGTGACACATCAAGATCAACAACACAGCCATGGTCACCATCCATAAGTAAAATTCTATGGATAATGGTATAATCAATATCACCTTGAGTGGATTTGTGGCAAATTAAATGAAGTCAGCATGGGTAAAGTCAGGTAGAGAGGAAGATTTAGCAAGAGAAATGCTGCAACCAATGAGGTGGTCTATTTTTCATTTCTTAAATCAAAGATGCAGCTGCAAAAATCACAATATATTATAGCTGTTTTGATACAATATAAAATAAAACTTTTTTTTTTACTCTGCTTTGTCAGCTTTTCACCAATTTTACTAATACCACCTGAGGACACTTCCACAGTTTCCTTCAGAGATTCAGGGGACAGGATGATGGATATAAAATGAAGACTGAGTGGAAATTAACTGGGACTTAAATGTGTCTGATCACCCCACAATTATTAGTGGATTATTGATCAGGAATGTAATAATAATCATTTTCCTAGCAAAGCTTAAAAAAAAGAAAAAGGAGGATTAGAGTTACTCCAAAAATGGACAAAAGCACTGTTACAGATTCAAGCTTTGGGGCTTACTAGTAGTACTAGACATATAGCAGCAATACCCGTTTCCATTTTATGGAGTAATAAAGACTGTTTTATCATACAGTATATAGCCTAGTGGCTATGAAGTGTTCAGGCCCCTTCACTTTTTGTACACTTTACTGTTTTATAGATTTAATTTTAAATAGATTGCCCATTCACTCATAATGGTACAGTGAAAATCATTTTTAGAAATGTTAGCAAAAATACTAATCTCTTATTTACAAAATTACTTAGACCCTTTGCTTCTTTTCTGTGGCACTGCAGACTAGGTCAACTGCATCCTGTTTGCTTTAATTCTCATTGAGACATGTCTTGAACTTGACTGGAGTCCACCTGTAGCAAAGTGAGTTGACTGGACATAGTTCAGATAAGTGTATACAGTCCTAGAGTTCACACTGCATGTCTGTCAGGATCGGAGTGTGAAGCTGCCGATGTTGTCGTGGGTGAACTCAATTACATAGCCAGACGTGGATACGTAAAGAAACACTGTCTCTTTATTAAGAGCACTGACAAGAACAAAAACAATACAAGACATGGTGAAAACACAAAACACACTTATAGGTCAATAATACAGGCCAGAGTCAGAGCCAGCAAACACATAGATTCCAAGGTATCCAAAACGCGTTGTCCAAAAGGGAAGTCCGACAAGCTGATACACAGAGAAGCAGTCCAAGTTTGAAGGGGAAGGCAATATACAGTGGTCAAAAACAGAAATCCAGGGTCAGAAACTAGAAAGTCAGGCAAGGATTAATGCTGGAGAGTCAGAGCTGGAGTCTAGAACAATCTGGCAGGTTACTGGTGGGAGAAGGCTGCTTATAATGGGGTGAAAAACAGGTGCAAACAATCAGGAGCAGGTGAAAACAATGAGTGCCGAGTAAAGTAAAAAGTCTGAAACTGTGATGAAACAAAAACAGGAAGCGATGTCAAACTAAAAGCACAAGAACGGAAACAGGCGGGACAGAATCATGACAATGTCAGGATAAAAACCAAGCTATGAAGCGTAATCAACTCTCTATAGACCTCTGATCAAACTGTGGTGAGCCATGGAGAAGGACAACTGCATAAAACCTCCTCCAATGCTTCGAGCATTCCCAGGAGCACAGTGGCTTCAATCATTTTGACATGGAAGACGTCTGGAACCGCCAGGACTCTCTACAATTATAAAACCTTCAGTGACTAAAAATTCATAAGAGACAAAGTAATAATTTGCCTTATTTACAATTCTATGTATCTTGTCAGCAGTCTTACAAGTGTCTCTTTTATAGTGGTGGTTTATGAAGAAAATGCAATTTGGGCCAAATGATTTTTATTGCAATACCATGAACGGCCACTGGGAAACTGACAGCAAGGCTGAGGGGCAGAGCCAGATCCTGCTCTCTTAATACTTAGATCTATTGTATACAATAACTATGATTACTGGCTCATGGCTGTATGCCTCCACCAACCAGTCAAGTTTCAGTTTACATGTGTACCCCTTTTTTAGTTGAGCAGTCACAGTTGTCTAAATACCTATTAGTCTGATGAATAGGGAACAACAAAAAGATGTCTAGATCTACACAATTAGGGTACAGTTATTCTAGGTTCGTAAGGAGATTGGCAATGGCCCTCTGTATAGAGTTAAAGGAACCTCCAACCCCAATAAAGCACACACACAAAGTACGTATGAACGAATGAAGTGTATCTTAAAAAAAAAAAAGAAAAGAAACCTAACAAATGTCACCATTGTTTAGTGCACCTAATATGCACTAGTTCCTCAGTTAGTCTTTGGAATGCAGTTCAGTTACTCTTCTTTGTTTGATGCATCAAGTTTTATGTGGTACCAGGCCTGACGCAAAAAAATTTTAAAGTAACAAATAAAACATTGAGAGCTCAACGTAGAAGAAAAAGATGCAAATCCTCGTAAAAAGAAAGGAAATCCTTGTAGGTCCTACCACCCTGCTGGAAACAGGTGGCCATTGGAATATGGAGCATGCTCTGTAGGCATCTCAGGTGGCATCCAGTCCTTGGATGGCGCAGCTCAGTCCCTTTATGAGTAGACCCTATAAAAACAACAACAAAAAAAAAACAGCCTACACGCCACTGTGCAGGGCAATCCTTCAATGTGCAAAATAAAACAAATAAGTCCATCTAAATGAACTACTCTTGCATTTCATTTGCATCTCAAAAAAATAAATAAATATCTCTTATCAACATATTTTCTTCTGTCTTTCATATCTAGTTATTGGCCAATAAACAATACAAATATGTAAAAAAACAAAACAAAAACAAAAAAACCCAGAGCACAGTAAAATCACCAGTGGAAGGCTCAAATCTCATATTGAACTTATAGCAGGTTCACAATGACACCCGAGGATATGCATGAAAATATACTGCTCCCACTCATTAACACTCATAGTGTTCACATTTTTTCCAAACAAATTGCATATCCTGACTGGTTTTATGATTAACAATGTATTCCCATCTACACAACTTGCACAACATTGAAAAAATAGCGTAAATGATTCATGCATCTAAACGCACTGACTCACCAGGATATTCTTCGTTTTTTTTCACATCACTGGACTTAATCATAATACTTTTGTGCTTAGGAACAATATTTTTGAAGCTCAAACAGTATTCCTTAGAGCTGTTTCTCACATTCGGCGAGTGGAAAGAAAACGTTCTCTCTTGTCCTGTATTACAATGAAAACAATACAGCAGCACATTATTTGAAGTGACACCTCATCAATTTTATTCTTTTTTCCAAATAAACAATCACTTCAATTCTGAGTGAAATTAGAATTACCATCTCATAGTTGTATGTCTCCATTAACTAGCCAAATTCATGGGAATAGGACAGACCTGAGGACACAGTGTCCTTGACCTCTGACCATCAAAATCTAATCAGTTCATCCTTGAGCTCAGGTGGATGTTTGTGGAAGAAATCCCCTCAAGGCGTTCCTGAGATATCATGTTCACAAGAATGAGACAGAAGCAAGGTCACAGTGCCCTTGACTGTTGACTACCAAAATCCAATCAGTTCATCCTTGAGTCCAAGTACACGTTTTGAAAAAATCAGAGAATTTCCTTCACCTACTGGGTCTCCAGATCCTGTTTACTGCTAGCTCTACACTAGCACTGTGTAGAACATTCTCAGACTGCTAGCACTCTAAAAAAGTCATATAAATATGATATACATATGTTGATATTTATGTTATCTTATATTCTTGTATTTTTGGTCCTGTGAAAAAGGATGTTGTAAGAGCTAAAACAAACAGTTTGTTTTGTTTTCACTTAAAGGGTAAATTTTGTTTGATGTGACCGGATATAGGAAATGACGTTACGGGTCATGTGCTTTTTGTTAAAAAAAAAAAGAAGAGTTTTGTTTGTTGTATTGCAATACAAAGAGTGGAGCAAAATAAGTTTTTTTTGACCGTGAAAGGGACTATTTTTTGTACATGTTTCTATGGAGTTATGTTAATTGTAAAAGTATGGACAGAGTGTAATTTTGTATGTTGCAAGTGAGAGAAGCTCACATTGAACCAGTGAAATTTACTCCGTGCAAAAAAAATAAAACAGCGAACCAAATGTGGATCATGTGTCAAACTCTTTTCGTTTCACAAAAAGACAAGAACAACCAAGACTATGGAGTAGTTTCAAGTGCAAAACCCCTATGAAAATCTCAGGCTGCCAAATGCACAATGCCAAGTCAGTCTAGTCAAGGTAAGTTAGGGGCACGATCTGCTCCATGTGCACTAGATGACTTAACAAATCTCTGCTTTAATTCAAGGAAAGCCAGAACTGAAGATACTCACAGATTTTAACTCCATGGCAGGGAAGTTGGAAACTAATTAAGTCGCAGATGCACACACACACACACACACACACACACACACACAGATGCTGAGATGTAGTTCTGTGGCAGACAGGCTGAAAAGGCAGGGATTCTACTGGAGAAGCACAGCAAAACCACTCTGGGGGTTTAACTCAAAGCAGACTGATAACACACAGAGACACTCCAGGCAGGTGGTGTCAGACAGACGGATCAGAGAGGAGGAGAGAAAAGACACCTTTAATAGTACAGATGGAACATCTGATTTCAATTTTAGTCACACTCCTTGTCGTGAAGCAAAGTTAACTAGGCACAAGAATGGATGGAAGGTGATGAAATATATTTCGTAAAAATAACCAAATTCCAGATGTTGAGATCAAAGAAAATGCATGAACAAGAACTGTCAGTAAGGACCAAAGACACCTGGAGAAAAGGAGAGGAAGGACTCCTCATCCTTAATCCCATCTACAAATCTCTGATTGGTTGGTTGTTTTTAGCCATGCTAGGGGCTCGGTTCTGCGGATGGCAGTGTCTTCCTGTTGGTAGGTAGGCCAGAGGGACCACGACTATAATTATAGTCTATAATATCTCAATATAAATAAAACAAACAAATATTTGTTATTTAGAATATTTGATTATTATGACATTTTGACTTTCCTGGTCTGACTTTGGTTATCCCCTGAGTTTTACTCTAGCACCACCATGAGGTTGACATTTTTGTTTGTTATTGAAATAACTCAACTGTTATTATTATGTAGTATATTCTAAGTTAACTATTTTAGTCAGCTTTTTTTGTTTGTTATTGTTTTTTACTTCTTTATTAAGATATTTGTTTTTTTAAGTGCTATATAAATAAACCTGACTTGACTTGACTAAGGAACTGGCAGGTTAAGGTCCACTTAATGTCCAGGTCTAATGACTTGGACATTTGTGTTCTCCCATACAGCCCCTATGGGTTATGTTTAGATAATTTCCGTGTTCCAGTAAATGTCTGAAAAGGGCTTGTGAATATATTAGCATGCTGACATCAGCATTTAGCTTGAACCAACACGTATCAGCAAGCATAACATCAGACAATTCAAATGTCTGGAAGGCTATGTCTATAAATCGTGATAAATATTTACAATAGATAGTAAAGATAATACTTTTATTATTGACATTTTCTTTCTATTCTAAATAAGAGTATGTCCACCTTAAAATTGTAAACACATCTTTGTATTTCCATTTCAACCCTCTGTCCAGACTAAAACCGTTTTATTTCTCTCACAATGTGTACAATGGTGTTTTCAGATTTGCACAGTTAAATCTGAGCTTTTTTAAAGTGAGAGCATAAGTCAGCCTAGTGAGGGTTAGGGTCTGTGCACCAATAAAGCTAAGACTGCATCTAGTTGCCTCTAACTTTCCCTCTGATTGTTCAATTAAAAAGTCAATAAAGCTGGATACACAGCAGAGCTGCTGTCATTGCCCTGGATTTATGTTGATTTTGGTAATATTGTGATTATAAAATATGGATTTTATCACCACAGTGTAAGATTTGTTTCTCAAAAGCTCTAGTTACTTTATAAGCTTTACTTTCTTTTCATAACTTCGTGTTCCCTTTAGTTACCTTTCATAACTTTATTTTCCTTGCTTATACATATTACAGCTGCATTGATGATTGTCCAGAACTACTGAGCTTTGGTTACTTTTAATACCTTTATTTTCCTTGCTTATATATCTTACAATTGTATTGATGAGTGTGTCGCCTCTAAGGCATTTATTTAGTTAATTATTTGTTGAAGTTGTTGTTGTTATTATTTTTTTGGTGAAGGGCCGGGTTAATAATTACATATGTAAAAAAAAAAGATAACGTTAAATCTATTTACTAATTGGCGCCGGGTGATGACATCACTTCCGGTTTAGCAATTTCCCGTTAGTAAGAAAAATGGCGGATGTAAGGCTATTCACTCTAAAATGAGAGTCAAGTGATACTGAAGTAGAAACTGCCTGCTTTAACTTCTGTGTTGAGACAGGATGTCTGTATATTCAAGTAATCAGATGGCATATTTTACATTTTAACAAAGACCTGTTGGCCTGTTTTGCACCTTCACCTAGGCCGGTTTAGCGTACTCACTAGGTCCTGCTTTGTCCTGCAATAGCCTATATAGACAGGGGGTCTGCAGTGCATTTAGTGTTCATTGATTAGTTGCTGCCTGGAAAATCACATCACAACACACACACACACCTGGCTTAGATCACATTCCACCAAGGAGGTGTGTTTGCTTACACCAAATGGCCAATAGGTTTATGAAGTGTTGAATGTTGTACCTCTGTCCAGGGCCGGACCTAGCCCAAGAAGATAATTGTAATGTAAAAAGGTAACTCGGGAACGGATCTCCTGCGGGAGCTCTGTCTCTCTGATCCCAGCGCTGTATGGACTTCACCTGTGCACAGACTTTGAGTAAACTTCCTGTTGATTTTAAACAGTCCTCTCCTGTCTTCACTTCTCACGCTTCCAACAAAAGAATTGGGGTAATTTCTAACAACAGTGCTGCAGCTTGGGAGTGCCTGCTGGTTATTATGTAGTGTTTATGGGATGCAATTAAATTACTCCTTCATACATGTGTCTGTAGCCTAGACACGGGCAGCTGTGTGGCTGCAAAATTCTTAAAATATCTCAAACTTTTTAAAAACATCAGTATATCAATGTGTTATATCATGCCCCGTTTTAAAGGTGCAGAAGAAACAACATCACCATTTTCCATTTGTTCAGGTGTTTCATTGTGGACAAAGCCCTCTACAAAAATGAGACACATACAAACTGATTCCACAAAAACATCAGACAACAAATGCAGATAGCTACATTTATTGTCTCTCCCCCACCCCTTTTAGTCGTTTTACTCTTTCCAGATCTCAGCAATTAACTTGGCAATTACAATGCTATTATAACTGAGAGGAATGACGGCCAAAGTGCAAAGGTGTAATACAGTGGAACGATTTATTAAGACTAGCAGAAAGAAAGGAGACCAGCCATTTGTCCTCACAACATGATCCTTCTCTCTCTGACACTGTTGTATTATCTTGATTTGCTGGTATAATCCTAACATAATCCTTGTTTCTGTGTTTCATCGTTGTGAAGTACTGTTCAGAGTAAGTGATCGATCAGTCACACCACATTCATTGTGTCACCTCCATTTTGTTTTCACCACCTTGATTATGCAGCAGCAGGCGTTACATTTGGAGCTCTACAATTACATATGCAGTCATTGCAGTATTTTCTGTGCACCTTTCTCTGCCTCTCTCACACACACATACACAGCCTCCACCACAGAGAGCCGCCTCCCTGTGCCACGGTCAGACAGGAGGAAGTCTGATTGTCAGCAGCCTACCACTGTCACGACCATAAACAGCAGCCGTGGAAACTGTTGGCTTGATTACATCACAACTCACAACTAACACAACTCTTGCCAACAAACTCCTTATTTTACCGGAAAGACCAGCAGTTTCCATGGAAGCAGAACAAGAGAAGGAGAAAAATAGACAACAGACAGAAAGAGGAGAGGATGGATGTAGGCAGTGTGGAGAGAAGAGGAACAGAAAACTGAGAGACATGTCTATTGTTTTGTTTGTCACACTGGGACATGATATGACCTTAGATGGAGGTGAGGTGAGAGGGAGGAGGAGAGAGATAGAGTGGGAGTCAGAGGGAGAAATGTATAATTAAACAAAAAGAAGAAAGAAGAGAGCCAATGCTACAAGACGACATGGAGTGTGTTGTTTCTGTATGATCCACTATCACCAGGGGTTAAATTAGGATGTTTGCTACAAAGAGATTCCATGAAAGCTCAATCAACCCCTCAGAGCCTTCTCCTCAGAGAATACAGTGGGCCTGAATATAACCGGGTCTGAACAACAATCACAGTGTAGCTTCACACACACGCCATACTTGTCCCTCAACACCTATTAGGTAAAGATGATCCATTCATGGGTTATTTTAGCAATGAATTATTGATGTGCAACCAATCAAACCTCAAAAGAAGAAAACCTGAAGCTAATGTGGCACTGTTTGTTTCAAGAAGGTTACAGCATAAGCATCCCCGGACATTTTGCCATAATGAAGCCAGTGTGTTTCCGTTACATTGTTGCCTGTTGCTTTTATTGTAACACAAATTTTTCACCTCAGTCAAGCATTAAACCTTTTATTTGCAGCTGGATATTGATACTGGTCTCTGGATTCAATTTGATTTAGATTCCATTCATTTTGATCCAACTCATGATGATTCATTTAATTCACTTACAGTAAATATAAATGTGTCAATATATAAGAACATTTGTATTTTCGCAATGGGCCGTCCCTGGTAGGCTAGTGGTTAAGGCGCAGCACTCTCGCCTGCACCCCGGGTTCGAATCAGGGTTGTGTCAGGAAGGGCATCTGGCGTAAAACACGTGCCAAATGTCAATATGCGACGATTCGCTGTGGCGACCCCTAAACGGGAAATGCCGAAAGTGACATTCATTTGTATTTTCACAATATCACAATAGATAAATGTCTTGACACAATCTTAGGAATGTGACACTATCTACCAGGATATTATATATAGTTATTTCACTAGTTTAACTGCCTTCAGGTCCCAGAATTTGAAACTAACATAACAGATGCTCCATCCTCAACTTTTAGAGCTGTTGTGTGGCAGTATTTCAGTTTTCCCATTTCAAGAAATGGCACGGGCAGAAAATGACCAACAATTTTCAAATACTGCCAGATGAGGGTAATACTAGCCCTGCATAGTACTGGGACACTCATGAATACATCTCACAGGAAGAGTCAGGACACAACTGTGCTCAACATTTTAATAGATATGGGCAAATAAACTGGATTCATATATACAAAACCAACCGCTTAGTAGCCTCCCTTATTCTTTTCTCTTGAAAAGTAAACCACAATGTTTGAAAAACACCTCCAGTAAAGCGCAACTGTCACCTTTATGTGGCTTCTCCAAGTATATTTTGGCATCTTCTTCACCTCATTCTGGCGTGTCAAGCAGAAATATGCTGCTGCCCCCAGTGGTCGGGGGGATACCTGCTTAAATGGGTCCAGTACTGAGAACCTGACCGCTAGTCGGTACAGCCACCAAACAGGAAAAGTTTAACCTGCCTAGGTAGTACTAAAAACCCTGATGTTCCACTGTGAGTGTGACTTGTTTTGTTTATAAGTTCCATTTGTTGTAATAATATATTATTTTACTTCATAAAATGGCTGCTATTGGCTGATGCATTATATTCCTTGTTCTGCAATTATCCAAAGGTTCAGTCATTCAGTGCCAATGTCTATTCATGCACAGTATTTGCATGTCATTAGGTCATGGCTAGCTACATTCATTTTAATAAGAAAGGAAAGCAGGAACACTTTAAGTTAAAATGAAAATCATACAAAATCCTGAATTATTTAGTAAAGGGCACATTTTCATCTTATTTCTTCTTTTTTTAATAACATGACAAATATCATATCATGGACTTTATATCATGGCAATATTGTACCATGAGTTTTTGGTATTGTTACATCCCTACAATGTTGCATAAAGTGCTTCTCACAATCTTCGCAACTTAAGTCTTTCCATATTGAACAAGTGAGCAGCGCTGTTGTTTCCGTGAGAATTTATTTTCCTTGGCAAATGCAAAGCTCCTACAACATGACACATCTATATCTTTTACAGCTACATACAGTAGCAGATGCTTCAACAAAGTCCAGACATCCACTTTCAAGATTCATCTGAGCACAGACAGGACAGTGTGTTGACATTGCCTGATGCCTGCAGATGACTCATCACAGCTAATGTATAGTATTTTACAATACAAGCCAAATAAATTTTTTGTGCATATTGTAACAACTCATTCTCCTCAAAAGCAGACATTTTTACACATCATGCCTGTCTCCAGTTCACCATTTGTCCTTCCTTAGACACTATTGGTAGGTACTAAACACTGCAGACCAAGAACACCAACCCAGACTTGCAGTGTGGGAGATGCTGTGACCCAGTCATCTCACCATCACAGTTTGGTCCTTGTCAGAGTCACTCAGATCTTTAGACTTGCCCATTTTTCCTGCTTCCAACACATCAACTTTGAGGACGGAATGTTCACTTTCTGCCTAATAAACCCCACACACTGACAGGTGCCACTGTAACAGATAGTCAGTGTTATTCACTTCACCTGCTAGTGGTCATAATGTTATGCCTGATCAGTGTATACTAGGAAGGCATATTGCTGTAAGTTATTTACATGCTAATAATAGTTTGGTTCTGATGAACTAAATGTTGTGAATGTGAATCATAACCAGGATAACATTTATGTTGTAACTTAGGTTAATACAAATCTAACCAAGTTAAAAATTTTAGAAAACATATAGCATGTGAAAAACTAGACAGAATTTTGACAGGACTTTCATTTTATGTAAGGCAATATATTGTACATTATTTCCATGTAAATTTTATTCAAAACATTTATGAGCATGAGCACGTGCATGTCCATGTGTGTGCATGCATCCCAGACAACCCTACCGCCAACTGAAAATAACCCGCACATATGAACCTTCACAGAAAAAGAATTTAGATGCTACGGTATGTCGCAAAATCAAAGTAAACAAGGAATTAAAAGTGAGAAGTAAACACAGAGTCATGTGAATTACAAATAAAGCAACACAAAATAATGACTCATTAAACAGCATAATGGCATAACTGAATGCTACAGCAAAGCACAGTCCATTTTATGACAGTTACATCCTCATCTCCTGAGCTCAGTTAATATATTTTTAAACCAATAAATTTAATTAGTTTTGATAGTTGATTATATATCAATATCCCTAGACAAGACCAAAAATTATTAAAATGACAAATGATAAATTTTCTGTCACTTTACCCAAAAGTGGGTACAGCAAGAAAGTTAGCTGCACTTTATTGTAATACAGCTACGTATATTTGAATGAACTGAAATGGTGATGATATCTGACACTGAATGAGGTTTCATGGGGGTATACTGTATATCTATAAATATACAACATTACAGAAAGAAAGACATTTAATCAGATTTCCACAGTGGTCTAACCTGTAAACAGCTTGTTTGAAAGATGTTGCTGCCAATCCCTGGTCCTCTAGCCCAGTCAGCTACTATAAGTCAGAGTTTTATCTATAAATTGTCTTTGCTTTGCCACAACAACTCATAGGCACTGACCATAGCAACAGTCGATGCCCACCGACTGCCCCGATGACTGCCAGGCTCCTGCTGTTCATAATTGGCCAGCCCTTTGCAATTATAGTACATGTGGTGTTAACAGTGAACTAAAGGACTGACCTTTGATACTCTGTATATACTTTAGTTGTAACAAATGCTTGTAGGGACCATGTAAAATCAGATCCAAAAACTGAACATGTCTAGTATCTTCCACTAGACTGTCTTTCTTATCTCTGCTCATTTTCTCACCCCATCTTTCTTCCATGACTTCATGCACTGCATCCTTTTCTGCCAGTGCACATGTGAATAGTGTTTGTGTGTGTGTTTCAGCTTGCAGCAAAAGTCGACCCGGAAGGGAAAAGTAGGGCTGAAGCGGCATTTGCAAAGGTGATGGGTGCGTGTGTGTGTTTAAGCATAATGGGAATTGTGCAGGTTTAGAAAAACAACAGTGACAGACAGCTATGTGGTTGTCACAGCAACAAAATCCGATCTCCAAACCTTGCCTCACAGTCTCTCCTTCATTCTCCGCCACCTCATTCTATCCTTGCATGTACGCATAATTTATACGTGTCTGTGTGTGTCCTTGTACGCCTCCTCTGTGTATGCACTGCTCAGAGGTAAGCGACAAGAAAAGATTTGGGGGGTGGTATGTGTTTGTGTGTGAAGTAGAAATAGAAATAAGCT
>NW_018128029.1:604098-620744 GCF_001952655.1 Monopterus albus | reverse complement strand
CCTTGGCTGTGAAATCCAGCCATAACTCCCAATTTTATGGACAGGAGTCATTCTAATTGTGCCTGTGTGTGTCCCACATACGTTATGTGTCAGTTTTTATTTGTTTGTGTGTGCTGCTGCAGTATGTGTGGGAGGATCTGTTCTGATTTATTTCTGTGCTTAAAGAAGCACTTGACTGATTGCAGGCTTTGTCCACCTGTATATCTCAAGGTGCACCTATAGACACCAATATACACTTGGTAGCAAGCTGTATCTGTTTCATCCAAGAGCAGCAGGTCAAGCAGCAGCGAAGAAGACTTATGTCAGGCCTCAGACCTCTAACCGTTCCCTCTGCCAGAGTGTTGTCTTTACTCTTGCTTGTTTCATGTTTTGTGTCATTATTAGGAGTAGGAATTGAGTCAGAGAATGCAGCATTGCAAGGGATCCTACATGAGAATAGTACTCAGCTGTACCAGAAAACATGTTTTTGTGGAATTTTTGATTGCCATTGTCACTTTTAAGTCCACAGTTACTTTTGAAGTTGTATTTTTAATTATGTATTTGTATTATGTTTTTTTTATGTTTCATTACATGAGCAAGAAAAATGTTAATTGGCAGACAGATTTCTGTTAGACAGATAAGTTTCTGCACACTGATGACTGTACAATTTACATTTGGTCAAAGATGGTTTCCACAAGAAAGAACACCACTGTGTATAATTTTGATGTTTGAAAAAAAATCATGACAATGTTAAAAATGACCATCTGGATGGTGAATCTTTGTCTAGATAGTAATACTAACCTCCCAGTTAAGTATTTAAACATGACATAATGTTTTAAAATTACTATCTAAGCAGAACCTTATTGGAAACTGTCAGGTCCGCTCAGCACGGCCTGCCTCTCTTCCTCCTTTCTCTAATTCAACCTGCGGGATCGGCACCTCACCTGTGTTGCATTTGGTAATGAGTGACTTGTTTGTCGGTGCGCACAGGTGAGGTGCATTCCTGTGATTACCTGCTCCTTTATTTAAACCTCTGGCAGATGCTCCATCTTTGCTGGAGCATTATCTGTAGATACACCTGTATTCATGGTATGTGTTGTACGTCATTTTGATTTCCATGCTGACAGTTCCTGTGCTGTGGATCTCTTTTTGTACGTTGGTTACGTGTTTTTTTTTATTTTTATTATACATCTCTTGATTTCAACGCTGACAGTTCCTGTGCTGTTGATTTCTTTATTCGTTCGCTACTCTGCTTCCCTGACAGTGTTTGCTAATCCTCCTGGTTGTTCTGTCTACTCACCTGTCCGTCCTAGATCCTCCTATTCTCCTGGTTCCTGCCGTTAGTTTGTCCACTCACCTGTTCGTCCTGGTCTCCTCAACCATCTCTGTCCTACATTGGTTGTATGTATTCATTGACTCTGTTACTTTTGTGTTGCCACCATTAAACCACCCCTTTTTTTTACTAGCACCTGGGTCAGCACTCTTGAGTCCTACCTCAGTTCTCCCTCACCCTCCTGGTGAGGGGGACTAAACCATAACAGAAACTCCAGGACTGTGATGTAGCTCGTCCTGTCCCCATACCTGGACAACTGCATACCTAAGTATCTTGCTAAAAATATCATGCCATTTTTGAACAGCATAACTGTTTAGGTATTGTCTGGAACATAATATTTCACTAAATGCTAACCCTAACCCTAAACATGTATTTGTTTTCTACAGAAAAACCAGCTAGGTTCAATCAGAAAGAACCAAGATGTTTGTGATGTTCTTTATTGCTATCCATACAAATACTGACAAATTTCTCAGTAGCTGTTAATTTGAAATTTATTAGTCTTAAGTTTTAGTTACTGTAAGAAAGGATGTGCATAATCAGCACCTGTCTACAGAGGTGGCAGATTTGCCTGTGTGCCTGTAATCCAAGACCAATAGCAAGTAGATATGCACTCAGTGACACAGAAAGAGACATACTGGGGGACAGAGGAAGTGAAGGTGTTGCTGAGTGGACTCAGCAGCGTTGTCACTGGTTCACCCTCTAACCTGGTTTAGACCAACAGGCACTTCTGTCTATGTTTCTTTCAAAAAAACACCTCTCTTAAATTAGAAAAGAGAACTGTGGTGGTAGTTCTCAATTAAAATGATTTCATGTGTATATATTATCATTACCAGTAAGTGAATAACTAGGTCATTTCTGTTCAATATTAAAAATGTAATTTTCTAATTAGCTATTTTGAGTTGTCATAGCAGGAACATCACAAGTGTCTCTCATAACATTAATGATGGCTCTATGCCGCTGAATTGCGACTAAACCAGCATAAAGAATACTATGGCCCTGAGACTGGGACTTCAGATAAACATCAGTGTTGCATGAAGTGCTTCTTAAAATTGATCCTGGGTGTTCAAATTTGTCCTACACTCAACAAGTGAGGAACACTGATGTTTCCTTGAGTGTGGAGTTGTGTAAGTACACAAACTGTAGACACATTCTCCAGCAAGGTAATACTGCCAAGGTCAGGATGGATTAAACTTGTTAGTCAGAAAAAAAGTGCAAGTGCCGTTATTGATTAAGCACTGATGCTGTATTGAGAGGCTGTGTCAATAGGCAGTAGCACTAGAGCAGAGGGAACTTATGGTCATTCATTGGGTCTGATGTAATAAATAACAAGTATGATCTATACCTTGCCATTTTTTTGTCTGACATTCCCCAAAGCCCTGTTAGCTTCAGTAACCCTACAGTAATTTCATCAGTCATGTTCCTCATATGTTAATATGGAGTGCTTTTAAACTGGTTATTATCCATCCATTATCTATAATGCTTACTCCTGAATAGGGTCACAGGGGGGCTGGAGCCAATCAGAGCTGACATTGGGCGAAAGGCGGGGTAAACCCTGGACAGGTCACCAGTCTATCACAGGGCTGGCACTTAAAGACAGACAACCACACACACTGACATTCACTCCTACCAGCAACAATGCCTGTTTTTGGACTGTGGTAGGAAGCCGGAGTACCCGGAGAGAACCAACACAGGCACAGGGACACAGACAAGGCACCGGGTCGGCCGGGGCTCGAACCCGAAACCGTCTTGCTGTGAGGTGACAGCGCTAACTACTGCATCACTATGAATTCAATAAAAAGGCATTGGTATCTTTTATATGACGCTTTGGTGAAAGTTCAATAAGGAAGATCTTTTCCCTTGCATTGTGCTTGTTCCTCTGTGGGTTACTGTAGGCAATACACTCCTGATTTATTTCTCTCGCTTCTGCTTTGCCGTGCTGTCAAATCTCCCTCTAACTATATCAGTCAATGGCTGCTGTTCTTTAAATGTCGCTGCCAATCTGCCCGATTGTCCAGGGACACTGCCCAAGGATTCCATCATCCAGCTACTGGCTCTATGACACCACCACCAGCAGTAACTAAACTCCAGGGAATCTGTCCTATCTCCTGTCTTCATATGGGCCTATGCCTAACAAAGACACTTCAAAATCTTTGTGTTGCTTAATTCAATAAATTTTGTTACTCACTTGCATTCGATCTCTCTTTACTGTTTCTTTGTCGGGTACAGCCATAGTTTTAGCCAACTATGTTATCCATTTTTATCCATGACTTTTGGGAAACTATTTGCCATTAATTTCAGTGGCAAATGTTTCTCTTGTAACTTTTTAACTCTCCCTTTTAGATAATTATTTAAATCATGTATGCATTACTTGTAGCTAACTGTTTAAACCATGTGTACATTACTTTTGGATAATTATTTAAAGCATTTATCCACCAGATAGCTATTTAAACTTCACTGCTCACTAGCTATCTAGTATTCACACATTCACAATCACAACAAGTAGTTACTGTAATGCTGTGTAACTGTTGGCATAGATTGGTGGCATATGTCCTGTGTTATCATAGCTGGTTTACCTGTTGTTGTAAATACTAAGTATACAACAAATCATCATCATACACATTTCAAATTTTTTTGGCTGTTTATTTTTCTCTGAAATGTTAATTTATCTCTGAAAAATAACATTTTTCAAATCTGTTAATCTACTCCATGTTCTTTTCACATACACTATGTCCTGGCAACTGCAGAAGTAGCCACTGGCTGAGAATACTGATCTGTACCATCAGTTTAGGTTATAAAGCTTCGAATCTGTGTAAAATGGAGAGTGAAATGAGGGTAGTTGGCCACCCTCATTTCACTACATCCTGCTTTGTATGTTTCTCTGCCTTGTTCTTCAGTTACATCACAGTGATACCACAATGAGTAGATTAATTCTTTTCTGGCTGCTTCCTTTCCCATTTGTTTTGTATGCCTCTATGGCTTCTTCTTCCAGCCTACCACATCTGTCTGTTTTTTGACATAATGTAACTGATATCAACAGATACTATTTTTCACCAAGACATTACCATGAGCATGAAACTCCATACAAGTAACTGCTCTCTGTTTTCTCTCCTCTGAGAACAACCATTTTTTGCTCACTAATAACCACTAATATAAGGTTCAGGAACCTAAAAGGACAGTGAACATGCTGGCTTATCCAACAAATAAATGCTAGATGTATAAATCAGCAACTGTTTGCTAGGAAGATAGCCTTAATAATTTTATATAAGATAATGAAAATGTTGTGTTTTTGTTGTGCTCTGAAGTGGCCAAAAATTTATTAATATAGATTTAAACTGCAAAGCAAAAACTGGGCTTTCAAAATTGTTCAAAATTCAATTTACTTCAATCCACCCTACTTTGTATAGTGTAGCTCTCATATCTAGAAATATGGATGAATTTATTTTACAACCTAAATTATGAAAAACCCCGATCAGGATGCAGGGTCACAGTCTTACATGCCTCTCTGCGTCTCTTTGAAGGTGCTACCCACCCAAAACTCCCAGTACCATAAAGACTGTGTCTGCCCCCAACTATCTAAATGATGTAAATCAAAAATCAATTCAAGAGGAGTTATTCATAAGAACCTAATTAAAATTAAGAATACTCTTCTGATTTGTTATAAGTGAACATCACATTGACTTATTGTGTCTTACTGAAACCCGGTTACAGCAGGAAGAATATGTCAGTCTAAATTAATCCACTCCACCTGGTCACAGTAATTGTCACATCCCTCGAAACACAGGCCGAGGTGGAGGTGTAGCAGCGATCTTTGACTCAGGCCTATTAATCAACCCTAGACCTAAACATAGTTATAACTCATTTGAAAGCCTCACTCTGAGTCTCTCACACCCAAACTGGAAAACAAAAGCCAGTTCTATTTGTTATTGTATACTGTCCACCTGCTCCTTATTCAGAGTTTTAACTGGATTCTCAGACTTTTTGTCTGATTTAGTGCTTAGTACAGATAAAATAATCATAGTGGACGACTTTAAATTCATGTATACGCTTGACTTGGTCATCTTCCGAGGTCTGTTTGTCTCCATCAGCGATGTGCTTAGCTTAGCCATCTCTGACCATTGTGTCATCCGTTTTGAGGTCTGGGGACCTGAGCCTCTTCCTTCTCCGAAGGTCCCCGCCCAGAGCCGCAGGATTATTACCCCTTCCACATCAGCAGAGTTTGCCGCTGCTTTTTTGGCCTCAGACTTACACTCCCCTGGAATGCATCATCTCTCTCTGCCTCCAGAGACGTTCCTCTCTACATTTGACGCCATCTGTGTCCGGATCATGGACTCTATTGCCCCGATGAGGAGAAAAAGAACTAGAAACTACTCTGACCCCTGGTTTAATGACATCACTCGTGCCTATCAGAGACGTTGCAGACAGGCAAAGCGCAAATGGAGGAAGGATGGTCTGCAAGTCTCCTTAGGCACTTTGAGAGACAGCCGTCAGGCATATCAAAGAGCTGTGAATGATGCTAAGACTCAATATTTATCTAATGTCATTTCTGAGAATAGTCATCACCTTCGCCCCCCCGTGCCTCCCCCCCCTGCCATACTTTCACTTCGTTTGCCCAGGTGTCCATTTCTCAACTTAAAAAAATGTGTGCTCCAGCGCAAACCCAAACCCACTGCCTCCCCTTTGGACCCCCTCCCTGGGAAGATTTTTAAAGAAGCCATTGACAGTATTGGCCCTCAGCTGGTCATCTTCGTTAACTCCTGCCTGAGCTCGGGCTCAGTTCCTTTGACCCTTAAGCATGCGGTAATTCGACCATTACTTAAAAAGCCCAACCTTGAATCAACTATATTAGGAAATTTTCGTCCAATATCCCTTCTCCCTTTTCTTTCTAAAGTTATTGAGAAGCTGGTGCTTATCCAACTTCAAGCTCACCTGGATCGTCTAGATTTTGTCAACAAATTTCAATCAGGGTTCAGGACTCGACACAGCACTGAATCTGCTTTACTTAAGGTACATAACGATATTGCATTAGCCCTTGATGCTGGACGCCCAGTCATTCTAGCTATGTTGGACTTATCTGCCGCCTTTGACACAGTAGACCATTCGATTTTACTTTCAAAGTTTGAGCACCTCTTTGGCCTGGGAGGTGAGGTGCTAAGTTGGTTTGAGTCATATCTTACCAATAGAACCTAGTCGGTCATGATCAGTGGCCATTCCTCCAGCACAGCTTCCCTGACCTCAGGCGTACCACAAGGCTCCATTCTCGCCCCTCTGCTTTTCTCCTTATATATATCACCACTTGCTGCCATTATATCCAGTCATAATGTTCCTTTTCATTTTTATGCTGATGATATTCAAATTTACATGCCACTGGTACAACAGGAATCAGATTCGCTTGTCGCATTCCAGAACTGTCTGCGTGATGTTAAAATTTTGTTAACCCAGAATCTCCTTTATTTAAACAAAGATAAAACTGAATACATTGTTATTAGTCCCCATCCAGTGGTAGGTGTATTAGACTTCGGCACATCTGCCCCCTCATTCTCTAATGCTGTAAAAAATTTGGGAGTAATATTTGATGTGGATTTCAACTTTGATAGACAGATTAAGTCGGTGGTAAAAACTAGTTTCTACCAGTTAAGATTGCTAGCTAAGGTAAAACCATTCCTGTCTCGTACTGACTTAGAGAAAACCATCCATGCCTTTGTGACCTCCCGGCTTGACAATTGTAATGCCCTCTATGCTGGTTTGTCCCAGTCATCTTTGTCTAGGCTTCAACTGGTCCAAAACGCGGCCGCCCATTTGCTTACAAACACTCGTGGGCATGCCCACATCACCCCAGTTTTGTTGTCTCTCCATTGGCTGCCCGTGAAATGGAGAGTGGAATTCAAGATCTTGCTCTATGTTTTTAAAGCCATACACAGCCTTGCCCCTTTGTACTTATCGAACCTCCTGTCCAGATATGTCCCTCGCAGAACTCTACGGTCGTCAGGTCACCTTGCCCTCGTTGTTCCTCCTGCACACTATAAGAAATGGGGAGGTCGCGCTTTTGTCATGCATGGCCCTAGATTGTGGAACTCCTTACCCTTAGATATACGCTCTATAACTGAGCCAGTAGCCTTCAAGTCAGCTCTAAAAAAGCTTTTAATGTTTAGCTTGTTTATTGGTCTTGTATGACCACTATCTTTGAGTCCCTTTTTGTGATAATAGGCCGGGTAAAAATTGTGCTATATGAATGGATTATACACTACGTGGGAAACAACTTCACAATCTGATAATGCTGTTACCAAGTTTAAGGAAATAATTCCATCATTATTTACTGCTTCCTAAAGCAGGCATCACATAAACTGAAAAGGAGGTTGTACTCCACTAAGTCAGAAGAGTTTTTCATAGCCTGGAAAGATAGTTATGATATGATAATAACATGTAAAAAAGCCCTTCGTAGTGCCAGAACCACATATTATTCACCACAGACAGAGGAAAATAAGAACAACCCCAGGTTTCTTTTCAGCACTGTAGCCAGGCTGACAAAGAGCCACAGTGCTGTTGAGTTTAATTCTCCCTTAGATCTCAGTAGTAATGACTTCATGAGTTTCTTTACAAATAAAATCACAACTTTTAGAGAATAAATTTATCATATCCTTCTACCAACTCTCACATAGGTGCCATCAAGTACAATGGCTTCAGAAACATCTCTAAGACCTCATTTATATTTAGACCAATTCTCTCCCATAGATCTCTCTAAGCTGACCTCAACAATTGCTTCATCTAAATCATCAATATGTCTCCTGGACCCCATCCCGACCAGGCTGCTCAGAAATGTTTTACCCCTAATCAACACATCCATATTACTAGATCTAATTAACCTCTCTCTATTAACAGGTTATGTTGCACAGGCTTTTAAGAGTGCTGTAATCAAACGTCTACTCAAAAAGCCTACTCTTGACCCAGGTGTCCAAGGTAATTATAGACCAATATCCAATCTCCCCTTTATTTCTAAAATCCTTGAAAAAACAGTTATGTGACCACCTGCACAAGAATTATTGGTTTGAGAATTTTCAGTCTGGTTTTAGAGTCCATCATAGTACAGAAACTGCACTAGTAAAAGTCACAAACCATCTCCTCCTAGCCTCAAACAAAGGACTTGTCTCCATACTTGTCCTCTTAGATCTCAGTGGTGCTTTTGACACCACTGATCACAGCATCTTATTACAGACACTAGAAGATGTTATTGGGATTAAAGGAACTGCACTAAGTTGGTTCAAAACTTATTTATCAGAAAGATTTCAATTTGTTCATGTTAATGATGAATCAAAGTTAGTCACAGCGTTCCACAGGGCTCTGTGTTAGATCCAATTCTCTTCACTTTATACATGTTCCCCTTTGGCAATATTATTTGGAAACGGCATAAATTCCCTTTGCTATGCAGGTGATACTTTGTTATTTTGGTGAAACAAAAACAGGAAGTAATGTCAAAATAAAAGCACGAAAGGAAGCAATGGAACCAAATAATGACAATGTTGTGATACAAAATATAAAAGCTTTTATGCATTATCTGCACATTGTTTGTAGCACAGTGGCTTAGAGTATGCCACTGCTGTTCCACTAGCATAGTCACACGAAATAAAATTTACATAATGGCCATCATCATGTAGCTAACAGTGTCAGGTTTGCTCGGCAGCACCTGCCCCTCTCACCTCCCTCTCTTTAATTTTCGATTCTTGACCACGCCACCTTGCACACCTGTCACTCGTTCCTTAATTAACACCAACTGTATTCACTCAGTCCCTTCAGCTTATTTATACCAGACTCACTTTTCACTCCCTTGCCAGTTCGTTGTTTCTTTCAGGCCGACAACCAGTGCCATTCTCCTCATTTCTTGTCATTGTATTGTTACCATCGGTTTTTGTTTTCCTTCAGTCTGCCTACCCTGCCTGTTTCCTCGACCATCCTCCACGGACAGTTTCCCCCCAGACCATTACTCCACACCACCCTTCTAGCCTCCACCAGCCAGGTCGGCACACAGTCATCAGACTCATCTACTCACCTTCTCCTTCTACTCTGTCTCCCCAGCCATCTATCACCCACCGGCCAGACCAGGAATGACCCTAGCATCCGTAGCTCAGCCTATCTCACCATATCCATCTTTCCACTGCTGTTTTTTCTAGCTGATCAGCACCCGGTCCTACTTCTTCCTAGTTGTTATCTACCTTACCACGTCACATATAAATATTGTACAGTACAATAAACCTGCTTGTACTGAAGTCAGCCATCTGGGTCTGATTTTCTTCGCTCAGTCACCCTCAACGTGTGAGTGGTTATAACAAACAGTGGTATGTTAACATGTAACACTGCAGTTAAAGCAATGTGAAACTACCAACTCACTAAAATTATTTTATGTAAATATACTACAATTTTATGGTACTGTCATTTCAAACCTATAAGTTATGCTAGTTTGCCAAACAGGGCTAACACCTGCTAGCTTGCCTACCATAAAGTGTTCTGTTAGAAATTAATAATTCAGTCAGATAATTATAGACATTAATGTGTTAGACTTTAATGTGTTATTAATGCAGTTAGTAAGATTCAAAGTCTGCCCTAGTGTGCTTTGCTTCAAGGTTAGAAGATAACGTTAATTCTGAAAAGTGTATCTTGACATCAATTGTTTTCTTGTATTAATCTTGTGTTAGATTTATGTCTGAATGATTATTTTAGTTACGCACCACGTAACAACATACACAGTTCTTAATTTGTTCCGATTAATGCTTGAGGCATGTGGAGCATAAGATAAGAAAAGGAGATGTCGGACTGTCTCCAACTCGTAATATTTCTATATCTGCTTGCGTAAGGGGTTAGCCCAAAACCTTATAAATGTATTAGGCTCTGTGTTTCCGGGAGCTTCTCTCTCCAGCAGCCAGAGTGTGTGTTTCTGGAGGAAGGAACAACCCGGATTGTGTTCTGTAATTTTTATTTATATATATTTTTGTAAATAAACCAGCACTAAAATCAAGAAAGACGGACTCCTTCCTTACTCAGATCTGTCCAATAAAAGAATAGGGGTATAACAACTTGGTGCCGTGACAGTCCTGTCTCCTGTCTTCACTTCTCACACTTTCAATAAAAGAATTTGGGTAGAATCTAATACCAATAATAAGCAATGCATATGATACTAATAATGAACAGATGCCATTAAAGTATGAGTGGAATGCCATCAATCTGAGTATCTACAATAAATGCAGTTATCTTCTATTTCACCTGAAATATAGTGTAAGTTAATGCATTTAAGGTTTTTAACTGTCTAAATGTTCCCAAGAAACTTCTTTAAAATGTTTTCTTTCTATTAGTGCTGCTGGATAACACTAATCACAAAAAAGGGACTGAATCAGCTGGGAAATTCCAGCTACAGGTACGGTGCTTATTACTGAATGCTCAGTATCAGCCATAGCCACAACAGTCCCTCTTGTGAGGTCTGAGTCAAACAGATGCAGGCAGCCATATGTTCTGTCAGCAGAGGTATAGTGACAGGAGACGGCATCCAAAATAAAGCTGTACAAACATGCTAACTGCTCAAACCCATTCATGTTCCTGAATCAAGCAGCAGCAATTTAATCTGCCCCCGAAAGGTTTATTTGACCTATACCTGCACCAGACCAAAGATGGATGGATGGAATGCAAGCAACTTTGACGACTTCTGCTCTCTGTATGTGTGTGTGAGTGTGTGTGTATCTGAGAAGATGCAATCTCTGAGGCTACATACCAAATGCAGCTGGCTCTTACTGGACTGTGTCGAGATTAACATTAGCCTAGTAAACGTATTTCTTAACATCTGAATGGATGATCAACACACACTCACAGATGCACACACTCTTCTGTATTACAACCAGCCGCTGTCTTAAATGTTAAAGAGACAATCTCTTCTCCTCTGTGACAATGATTTTCAGTCTTTCTTTGCTACCTACCCAGCCTCCTTGCTCTTTGTCTTTTGTTCACAAACAGACACACACACACACACACCATCCTCCCAAGGGCAAATGGGGGAGAGGTACCTGTGGCCTGCTTGATTAACATCCATTTTACAGAGGAGCAGAGGGACTGAAGTGTTTTCAGTAAAGCAGCCAGGAGCGTCTTCTGAGAATCCATCTAAGAATGAAATGTGTAATTGTGTATGTGTGTGTCACTACATCAATAACAACCACTAGGTGAATATAAAGGTCAAGGTATGTACAGCTGTACCGGACTACTTGTTCCTATATAGACAGACAGACAGATAGATAGATAGATAGATAGATAGATAGATAGATAGGTAGATAGAGCATGTCAGAAAATCAACTGGCATGAATTTCAGTGGTGATTTCAAGCACAATAACATCAATATTTAAATGCTAAAGAGTGATAGGAACATATTTCTGAGCATTTAAAAATCAATAAAGACAGCTACATATGATGCAAGATTTAAATTGTGATATATTTAAGTAGTTGATATATAATGTCGGGCTGCCATATGGATTTGTTGGAACAATGAGACAGGCAGCAAACTTGTACTTCTGTTGAAACAATGCTCTTATAGGCAGTTTTTTCTTCTGCGACTTTGTTATAGCCTAGTTTACAACAGGTTTGAGCTTCTCCCATCAGTTAACCAGCATGCTGTTATCTTGCATGGCAACTTGTACTCTTAAAGAAAGAAAGTCACTTTTGGCTTTTCCTGTTTAGGGTTTGCCACAGCGAATTGTCACACTGACGACTCGCATGTTGACATTTGGCATGTGTTTTACGCCGGATGCCCTTCCTGACGCAACCCTGATTCAAACCCGGGCCACAGAGGCAAGAGCGCTGTGCTTTAACCACTAGCCTACCAGGGACGGCAACTTGTACTCTTAAAGAATTTACGAATATATATTTATGATTCCTCTTATTTATAATTCTTCATTGAAATGTTTTCCCAGTGCATTTTTGTTATCTTGCCAGTCCCATTAGGATGGATGCTTGTTACAGAAATAGTCATTAAACGTCTGTGTGTATGTTAATGTATACAGTATACATTACAGTATAATGTATACTTTAGTGTATACAGTTTTTCTTTACTAGAACACTACCTGATGTGATATGATTAAACAATTAATTTGAAACTTACACACATACAACTGAAATAATGAAGGTTTGTTATAAAATAGAAAATATCTCAAGTCCCTTATCATGTCAGTTGAGTTCTGGGGCCTCAGGGCAGTCACCCATTTTACCCAGTTGGTAAACCAAACTATAAGTGCAATTATTTTATAAAATATGCCTTTGAGATAACATAATACTGTGTAAATTGTCCAACCTGGAGATCTCCTTGAATGCAGAATTAATTACCCACCTGCAATGCAATAGCCACAATATGTTTTTCTAATTTTTTCACTGCTCTGCATTTCATAAATAACATTTAACTGCAACATATCTCTACTCTCATTAGATTTCACTAAAGATTGCTTTGCCACCTAGCTGGCTAGCTTGGGTGACCTGATCACTTAAGTGATGCTTAAACAAAGATCTATTAGGTCAACCTTTAACGTTTTGACATAGCATCATCAACCAAGTAGTCCTTGGAGTTATATCCACATCGGACGATTCCTGAAGATTCGCTCTCATGTTCAGTGGTACTACATGAAATCATGTGCGCTTTATGTAGCGAGGACGGCGTGGGTGTGGAGGTCTGGGCGGTGAGATGGCCATGTGGCAAGTCTGACAAAAGCATTCAAAATTAGTTAACCTTATATGTGCTTTTACAGAACTGTCCACATCGATGACGTCTGAGGAAGTACTGCGTAATAACTCAACATGTGAACCAAAGAAAACCTTAACTCAGTCGACAGCCTGCACCTTTTTTCTTCATATTGTTTTGTCTTCTTGCCAAAGAGCCTTACTGAAATGTGAATACAGAATGATTAAATCTGTTACTGAATCTGTACCCTGATCTTTCCCTTTATAGGTCATCAGACTGTTTTCTGATATCATTTCTACCTTATAAAACAGCTTAAATTCAAACTGTGGCTGAACCATTACAAAATCAATACAGTATAACCACAATTTATCTTGTATCTTCTCCAGTTGCATTCTATGACACAGTCTGATCCAAAGGAAAATAAATATTAGAAAATAGAGGACAATAAGCAAACACTTAAAGGACTTATTTAATCTAGTAAATCTAAGAATGACTTGGTGTGATCCTCAACACTCCACACCATCAAGTCTTTCAGCTTAGCCTGCACTTTCATCACCATGTGCAACAATGTGAAAATGATGCTAAGGAACTTTCAAAGCTGTGCAGGGTAACTTCTGTACAGAAATGGCTGTGTGAGCCACTAAAAATCACCAGTTCTTTCAGATAGCCCTTTCTTTTTTCACAACTCAGCAGTAAACTGACATGATGAAGAGTAATGCCAATGTATTAAATGTAAGTAAAACTAGTTCCTTATTGCATTTGGGCATTACTTGACACAAAACCCACAATAAATAACATTCACAAAGGAAAACTACATTTTAAGGGTCCACAAAATTTTCCACAGTATAAACAAGCATAAAGCATCAGATATGTTGAGCACTGCATTTGTTGAAAGTCTGGGTATTGTGCCTGTTTGGATTTTCACCCATATTAAAAGATTATGCCACTGTTTATGCAAGGAGACTCTCACTCAATTACTGATGTCTTTTCTTTGAGTTTGTGAGAACAGAACTTTTCTGTGCAGAGCAATCACAAATTGAACATATTTGTTATGTAACACTCAGACTCCACTGTTCTTCCTATAGCTGGGTGAGCTCACACCTGCATCTATCTCAACAGATTTGCTTCTGTAAAGCACCATGAAATCCACCTCCTTATGGGTGTTGTCCCACTGTTTTTCTCTCAAGTGGACATATACACTGTAATGCTCCAGGGTTTGACACAACTACTCTAAATAGGTATAATTTTGCCTTAGGAATTGTGCCAAACCAGAGTGGAGTCAGCAGCAAATGGGCTTATAGGCACCACCTTGGAATCGATTTTTAGGGTGTGGGTCTGAATACACCACATTTTTAAGATTTCACATGTACTCACTGATCTCTGTTGTACCTGAGTTATAGGTCATACAGGATGTTATTTGTGAAAATGACCACAGTGACCAAAAACCTGGGAGCCCCATCAAGACATGCATTGACTGGCCACTTTAATAGGTACACTTGTACAATTGTATGCACTTCAATGCAACACTTCCACCTTAACATCTGTGTTTATGAAGCTCTTTTTTGGTGAAATTGTCAGAAATGTATAAATTCAATTATATGTTTATTATTGAGGTCATAGTTAAAGGCAGTGTTGTAGTGGACTCCATTATATTCAGAAGTGTCTCAGTATTTTTGTCCTCCCCAGCTACATACATGAGAAGGTCAGAATATGAGGAACACTTCTGAATATGATGTAATGCTACATCTAGGATGCCTCACAACGCCCCGACACAGTCAATCTGTTATCTATACTGCTTATTCCTGAATAGGGTCATGGGGGCCTAGCCAATCCCAGCTAACATGGGGTGAGAGGCAGGGTACACCCTAGACAGGTCACCAGTCTATCACAGGGCTGACATGTAGACAAACACTCAGTCCTACGAGCAATTTAGAGTCGCCAGTCAACCTAAGCTGCATGTCTTTGGACTGTGGGAGGAAGCTGGAGTACCCGGAGACAACCCACACAGGCACAGAGAAAACATGCAAACACCGCACAAAAAGGTCCTGGGTCGGCCCGGGCTTGAACCTGGAACCTTCTTGCTGTGAGACAGCTGAGCCACTGTGCCGCCCAACACAAAGTCTAGCATGTCAAAAATATGTTTTCATAGTCTATGACGTGGTAGGCCGACACTAACCGACTGTTTTCCAGTTAAATGATATAATTAGCACAATGCTACAAGACATATTCTACTAGTGATTCTACCTAATATGAACTTTAAAGGTGCATTAACTAAGATATTACAAACTATCTAATAAATGAAGTAAAAATGTGACAGGTGATGGTGTTGCTCCACCATGTTACCCCCCTCCAAGACAGTCTGCCTCTCACAACAGTTCTGCTGTTATTGTGTGGATGCTGTAAAGCATCCATACTATATTATCCTGTTCTTTATTATTATTGTGTGATGCGAAGCAACCACACTATCCTAATCTTTATTATTGTGTGGATGCGAAGCAACCACACTATTGTTATGCTCTTATTATATGGATGCTGATTAAGCATCCATACAATAAATAGCATAATTTCAGCAATCAAAATGTTAAGCTCTTCAAGGACATTCATGATTCTATTCAGAACTTTTGTAAACGTCATACTTTTACAATATTTAGCTTTATTTTCAAAATCTTGCCCCATTCAAATGAATGGGAAAATTCTACTTCAGCATAATTTCAGCTATCAAAATGTTCAGCTATACAGGGACATTCATGCTTTTCTTCAGAAATTTTCTAAACTTCATACTTTTGAAATATTTAGTTTTATTCTGAAAATTTTGCTCCATTCAAATGAATAGAGAAATTATAATTCGGCATAATTTCAGCTACCAAAATGTCATACCATGTTTTCCTGGTCTTTATTGTATGGATGCTGACAAGAATCCATACTATGTTATCCTTTTCTATGGATTTTATTCAGCATCCATACTATGTTATCCAATTATTTATTGTATGGATTGTATTCAGCATCCATACTAGTTTATCCAATTATTTATTGTATGGATTGTATTCAGCATCCATACTAGTTTATCCAACTATTTATTGTATGGATGCTGATTCAGCATACTATGTTATCCTATTATTTATTATTATTATTATTATTATGCCCCACCTAGGACCTTTCTGTGTGGAGTTTGCATGTTCTCCCCGTGCTTGCGTGGGTTCTCTCCGGGTACTCCAGCTTCCTCCCACAGTCCAAAGACATGCGGCTTAGGTTGATTGGTGTCTCTAAATTGCCCATAGGAGTGCATGTGTTTGTGGTTGTTTGTCTATGTGTTAGCCCTGCGATGGATTGGCGACCTGTCCAGGGTGTACCCCGCCTTCGCCCGATTGGCTCCGGCCCCACCCGTGACCCCGCTCAGGGATTAAGCGGTAGAGAATGAATGAACCTTGCCCCATTCAAATGAATGGGAAAATTCTACTTCAGCACATACTTTCAGCTAGCAAATCCATTCAGGTGTCAAAATGTTCAGCATTTTCAGGTCAATCTTTCAGCACTCAGCATACATATGAATTTTCTTCAGAAAATGAATTTCCCTAGTTATTACTGTATGGATGCTGATTCAGCATCCATACCTTGTTTTCCTGGTCTTTATTATTATTA
>NW_018128029.1:596173-600889 GCF_001952655.1 Monopterus albus | reverse complement strand
TCATCTCATCCTTCAGATAATTCAAAAAAGAACTTCAGCCGATTCTTCTCAACTATTTCAACAAAGAACTTCAGCCATTTCTTGTCATCTTTCTGCCGTTTTGGCTATTGATTTTGGGCATTTTCAAAGCAATGCATTACCAAGCTCGCGCCCACACACATTTTCTTCAGGAAATGCATTTTTGTAGTTATTATTCTTTCGTACGTTTTTTGGCCCTTTACTAGTTCCGCATACTTTCGGCTAGAAAAACCATTCAGGTATCAAAACGTTCAGCTTTTTCAGGACATGCGCGGATGTATACAACTTTTTTTTAAACTTTTATACATTTTGAACTATTCAGCTTTATTCTAAAAATTTTGCCCCATTCAAATGAATGGGAAATTTTACTTCTTCATACTTTCAGCTATTTCAGGTATCAAAATGTTCAACTCTTCAAGGACATTCATGCTTCTCTTCAGAAGTTTTCTAAACTTCATACATTTAAAATACTTAGCTTTATTTTGAAAATCTTGCCCCATTCAAATGAATGGGAAAATTTTACTTCTACATACTTTCAGCTATTTCAGGTATCAAAATGTTCCGCTCTTCAAGAATATTCATGCTTCTCTTCACAATCTTTCTAAACTTCATACTTTTAAAATATTTACCTTTATTTAGAAAATCTTGCCCCATTCACATGAATGGGAAAATTACATACCTTGAGCTATTTCAGCTATCAAAATGTTCAGCTCTTCAAAGACATTCATGCTCCTATTCAGAATTTTTCTAAACTTCATGCTTTTGAAATATTTAGCATTATTTTGAAAATTGTGCCCCATTCAAAAGAATGGGAAAATTCTACTTCAGCATACTTTCAGGTATGAAAATGTTCAGCTCTTCAAGGACAGTCATGCTTCTATTCAAAATTTCCCTAAACTTCATACTTTTAAAATATTTAGCTTTATTTTGAAAAATATTCCTCATTCAAATGAATGGAAAAATTCTACTTCTGCATACTTTCAGGTAGATATGCCTTCCAGGTGTCAAAATGTTCATCATTTTCAGGGCGATCCTTTAGCACACAGCATTCACACACATTTTTGACAGGAAATGCATTTCTCTAGTTATTATTATGGCTTCTTCCACTGTTTTTAGCACATAATAAGTCCAGCATACTTTCACCTAGAAAGGCCATTCAGGTGTCCAAATGTTCAGCTTTTCAAGGACATGGGTGCTTGTCCTCAGACATGCTTCTATTCAGAGGTTTTCTAAACTTCATAATTTTGAAATATTTAGCTTTATTTTGAAAGTTTTGCCCCATTCAAATGAATGGGAAAATTCTTTCAGCTATCAAAATGTCCAGCTCTTCAAGGACATTCATGGTTGTTTTCAGAATTTTAAAAAACTTCATACTTTTAAAATATTCAGCTTCATTTTGAAAATCTTGCCCCATTCAAATGAATGGGACAATTCTACTTCTGTATACTTTTAGCTATTTCAGCTATCAGAATGTTCAGCTCATCAAGGATATTCATGCTTCTGTTCAGAAGTTTTCTAAACTGCATACTTTTAAAATATTTACCTTTTATTTTGAAAATCTTGACCCATTCAAATGAATGGGAAAATTATTTCAGCTATCAAAATGTTCAGCTTGTCAAGGACATTCATGCTTGTCTTAAGGATTTTTGTAAACCTTATACCTTTGAAATATATAGCTTTATTTTGAAAGTCTTGCCCCATTCAAATGAATGGGGAAATTCTACTTCAGCATACTTTCAGCTCTTTCATGTATTAAAATGTTCAGCTCTTCAAAGACATTCATGCTTCTCTTCAGTCATTTCAAACAGCCAGCCATGGGGGACCTCTTGGCACCTACACGTCTCAAACACTTACTGCTGGAATGAAGAAGTAATGTTCTTTTGCACAGAGAGAGTGTGACAAATAAAGAGCAAAACCCAGGGTTAACATCAATTTGGTTTTTGGGATGGAGAATGTTAAAAGCAGCCAAAAGACTCAAATTTGCTTCATTCTTCCTTCAAAATGTGTTAGCATCTAAAGCTAACCTGTTTGTTTGGGTGAGATTAGTGACATAGCATGGTCATATGATCCACACAAGGGGCAAAGAGCAGTAAGGTGTGGTTTCTGATTTGAGTTTGTTTTAAGTCTCACTAGACCCTCTAGCAGTTGAAAAGGAATTAGGTAGAGTAGCTTTCAGTTTAACTTACTGGACTGGCTGACACATTGTGTTGCTGGAAAACAATGTTCTGTGCTACAGGTAAACATAAACCAGGATTTTCTTGTTGTCTTGCCAGAGCCCTTTACAGTGACACCCCACTATGCTAAAGCAGTGGTCTTGCTAAAGTAAATGAGGACTCTGGAGCCTAAAGGCATCCATGTTTCCAAAAACATTTCATTCACCACCAGAAAACCCCTGTCAGAGAAACACATCTGCTGGAGTTATAAGTGAAATGAAAGGTCATGCTAAGTAACAGGTGCAGAGGTCTAGGTTGAAGAAAAGGGGCAAATATCCCTACTATAGCAACCAGTTTTTTATTATAGCATTAAAGATGTGACATTTTGATCAGAGTGACCTTCATTAGATACTGTAGGCTGCTATCTTGTAAGCTTGTGTGCAACCAGAGATAAAACAACAGATTGAAGCTGCAACTTTTCTCACAGAGACAAGAGTACTGTCAGTTCTGCCCTCTTCCCCCCTCAGACGGTCTCGCCCCAGCTCTTGTCATTCACCCTTATGGTTTTTTTTTTTATGTGTTCTTGAGACTGAGACTGACTGACATGTGCAGCATTAGCAGCACCTCTAAAGCCTGCTATTCAGTGCTCTTGAACATTTAAATATGCCGTTCCTTGTTTTGTTTCCTGCTAGCCTCAATAGCTATGAGTTCCTAAATGTGGCCGCTACTAGCCTAACCTTTTTAGCCACAACAAACTATAGCTGCTGACCACACCCATATGAAAAAATCATACAGTGGTAGAGCACCCCAAAAGAAGGTGATTTAGATATGAAAACACTAGTGTTTTCTGTATTTTGACTGTTTCTTAAAGGCCTGTCTTCAGCCTGTCTTTCTGACAAGTGCACCTTCACCCCCCACCTCCCCACCCCAGCCCTGTTATCTCCTCCCACTGATATGAAAGCACATCTGAGTCGCTAGGCAATATAGGCAAGGAAAAACAGCCAAGATGTTGACGTCCAACTTCCTATCCTCCTGCTGTGAGCTGGTCAGGGCTTTGGTAATGAGAGCCTGGAGACCTGGCTGAGCCTGCTGTGTGTTTTTGTGTGTGTGTGTGAGTAAGTGAGTGAGTGACTGAGTGAGAAAAAGACAGAGGGAGAGAAAGAGAGACAGTGTGTGTCTGTAATCTTCCTTAAGGACTTTACTGCTGAGTGTTTGTGTGTTTCTCTATATGCTATTGGAAGGGAACCAGATGTGGTTAAGGAATTGTTTGTGTGCAAGTGTATAATTACATATGCGTGTTTGTGTGCATGTTCAAGTGCAGGTGTGTGGATGTACTTGATGGCCTGACAGGTTCAGTGTCCCACAGAAACATATTGTGGTGCGAGTAGTATGTGTTATAAAGCATGAACAAACCCCTAAACCCTTCTCTCCCTCCTTTCCCTCCCTTCTTCTTTTCTTCCTTCACCTCCTTCCATCCCTCCTCCTCCTCGCTCCTTCTCCCTAATCATGGCGCTAATTGACTCAGCCAGATTTGTGCAACAAGCATATTACTGTTATCTCACAAAACAAGGAGACCTATGCCGATGGTGCAGAGGTGACAGTCAAGATGGAGCACACCTGCAGCGTTATGTTCACCAAATCCAAATTTCTCACCCGCACACACAAACAGTGCAAACATATTTCCCTCAGTTTAAAACTTTACCTATTAACAGCAGCTATATCCAACTGTTTGACTAAATGTGTTTGACTGTACCTCTTTTTTTAAACTGATGCTGTAATAAAAGTTTTCCTGCAGAGAAATGTCATATGCATGGAAAAAGTGATATCTGTCCAAGGCCTCAGTGTTTTTTTGCTGTGGATCTGATCCACCTCAGCCAACATAGGGTAAGAACCTGGGGGAAACCTATTGTTTTACACTCGGGTTAGCTGGCTTTTTCTGTTCTCTGACTCTCTGTTTCTTGCTCCCTCAGGCTGGGTTGAACTTCCCCACATAGTAGTGAAATTTAATGACACAGCTGGTGTCATTCCTACCTGCAGGCAAACAAGGTGTGCATGTAGGTGTCTCTGAATGAGCTGATGCATTTGTGTGTGGTTTTCTCTAATGACTGATCCATCACCCTAATTCTTCCCTATTGTGTGTGCACAGAGTAGTCCGCCCTTACCACTGTGCGCGTTGAACCAGCGGGGTGCGATGTGCAGGGGCAAGGTGTCAGCCAGCGACCCCCGGGACCCCAGATACAGCACCCCGTCCGTGTGGTGTCCTCCAACCCCAGTGTCCTGGTAGCCAGTACCGTGGGGGGCGGCTGTCGTGCCCCCTGACCCCCCTCCAACTCGATCCGAGTCCGTACCCCTTGGAGTGTAGAAGCCGAAGGGCACGGCGGGACTGTGCTCGATACCCATTCCGGCAACGGAGCTCACAGAGCGGCTCCGCAGGCCCATGGTGCCGCTCGGCCGGTAGTGGCCGAAGTGGGCCGAGGGTGGCACTGCGCTGTCATCCGTAGAGACACCGGGAAAAGCACCCCGGGGCCGCCCCGCCCTGCTCTGC
>NW_018128029.1:580241-596009 GCF_001952655.1 Monopterus albus | reverse complement strand
GGTCGAGGTAGCCAAAACAGGCTGTCGCCCCCCTCCTCTCTCCTGTGTGTCTTTCGGCCTTCCTGCCTGTCTGTCTGTCCGTGTGTCTCAGCAGGCTCGTCAGCTCTGACTCTCTGCAGACTCAACAGCCCGTTTCCCTGCTGAGCGGAACATGAGCCAGCCCTGACGTCTGGATTTACCTCACCCCCGGACAAAACCTCGACACAACCGGGGGACGGCTGAACGACGCCGAAAGCCCACAATGACAAACAAATGTACACCGCACTCCCGTCGCTGTTCCAGAGAATTAAGACGGCTGTATCATCGCAGACGAGACACGGCAGCAACACGTTTATCCCGCCCCGGCCCAGTTCACAGCAGCGCCGCAATGTTCACTCCGCTGCTCTCGCCTCATCTGATCTCAGACATCGTGACAACTGTTGCTGTTTGTCTGACCGCCAAAATCGACGGTATGTCTTTAAGCCAAAAAACAACGCGGCCGTCCGGTTCGGTGGTCTCCAATCAGCTGTCACTTTTTACCCGGAGATCGGGGTCACAGTAAAGCCGCTCCCATGCGCGCGGATCGGCGTCCCGTTCCTCTCCGCTCTGCCGCCGCCGCTGCTTCTGGCCAGACAATGGAGGCGCTCAGTGCGCAAGCTCGGATCCTAAATACAGACAGGATAGGAGACCGAACTGGGAGTATGGAAGCAAATCATGGCCAATCATTTTAATTATATAAGCAACATAATGACATTTTAAATCTCTGAAGTTATTGCACTGAAATATTTGATTTGGAGAATCTGAAACATTTCTTCATTTATGGGGGCTGAATTTCATTTTATAAAATATAAAGAAGTTAGTTTTAGGCTATGCAATTTCAAAAGCACTTTATTTCTACTGTAAATGTATTCAGATTCAATTAATGTGCCTAAAATTTAAAAGCAATTTTCAAGTTGTCAGAGGCTCTTGCTCAGATATGCTTGGTACTTCAGAAGCTAAAATTCAGAATTATGGTCTGGACATCTGAGATACCAAGATAAAAGCAATTGAGCCTGAATTAAATCAATGGCATGTCCAAGCTGGCCAGCCCCCAGGAAGGGTCCAAACACAGTCACTGAAAAGGGAGCATTTGTAGAATGGTGATTTTATTTATTTATTTATTTCCACAATAAACCACACAAATTGTGTCATTTTATTACAGTTTGATCAATTCAGTCCAATAACATCTGAAATTCTGGAAGAGCATAATATTTTAACTCATTTGTGTGTGCAGGGCTCTAACAGGAAGTCACTCTGCTCATGGGGCTGAAGTTGGACTTTAGTGTTATGTTTGGGTGTCACACCTCACATGTAGTCACCAGATGCCCACTATGATGCATTAAGAAGGGTTGTAAAATCATTATTCCCAAAACGAGTCAAGTGGGGAGTCAGTAATTGTAGGTACAAGTTGCCATTCAAGTCAGAAGTTGATTTATGTGGGATTTGAATGTAACTCAAGCACAAGTCGCCAACTCGAGTGCCCATCTCTATCAGCCCAAAAACACGGTAGCACAAGGAAGCCCACAGCTAACACTTTATGGCACTTATGCTGAGTGAACAACTTCAGTTCAATTCAGTTTTATTTGTATAGTGCCAAACACAACAAAAATCATCTCAGGGCACTTTAGGGCACTGTAAGGTTTAGACCTTACAGTGTTATAGAGGAAAATCCAATAAATCTCCCTTGAGCAAGCACTTGGTGACAGTGTGGAGGAAAAACTCCCTTTAATGGAAGAAACCTCCAATAGACCATATAGTTGTGGTCTTTGGTTCTTCTTACCATTGCTAACTCTGAGAGACAAGACAGTCCAAGTAACTTCAAAACAGTGCTGATTTATTCAAAGGATCACAGGTAAAATCAACATTACTGCTCGCAGGCAGATGGAAGATGAAAGATCCTGAAACCACCAGGCCTATACATTATATCACCTCGGTTGGGCTAGCCCCATACTACACAGAAACATCAACCGAGACGTCTCTGTTGCCAGCTTTGCAGCTGGTCATAGCAGTAGTCAAAACATGAAGCAAATCAATGTACGTGTGTGTGTCTGTTGATTAAGTGGTGTGTAGCTAAAAACATTCTCACGAACTCTAGTAACATGTCGTGACTTAAACATAAGAACATATTATGGCTAAGGCTACAGTTATACATGTCATAATAATAATATAGCATTTAACAGTCTAACTAGACATCCTATCTCCACTAAACATTTCTAATACATAAAGTATCTATCCAATTTCTATCTGACTAAAAATACCTAACATACCCATCGCTGTGGGTGGGACTTAGGGGGCAGTGCCTACCCAAATAAATTGCTGGGCCTGTCCATTGACCTTCCAGACATTTCCTAAATTCATTTTATGTGTAATGCAATAAAAGTGATGCAAAAACATCTGTGGTCTGTGAAAAAAAAATACAAATACATTTAAAAGAGCAAAAAGCAGCAAAAGTAGATGGGTGTCAACTAATAATTACATCAAGAAAGGTCAGTCTGATGACCACATTAGGTGTATGCAGGAGTGTGTACTGGTGTAGATGAAGATGGCTAATTGTGTTATCCACTATTTTGCAAAGATAAAGAAAGAAAGAAGTGGATTAAATCTACCTTGCATCTAGTGCTCCAAGAAAAACAATCACAGTCAGCATTGAACATAATGTAGTGTAGGTATCAGTGCTAGCACAAGCTTTACCCAAGGAGAAGAAAGCGGACTGCACATGCAAACTGAGGCCTATGTCCATGACTTGGGCACAGATAAACCAAAACAGGTCATGCTAAAGGCATATCCAGCAAAAACATGAGAGAGATGATTGAAAGGTAAGTGGAATCATGGTCTCAAATCTGCAGCACCTGTAGCAGGCTATGGCTACATAGCTACACTCACACTTATTATAGATGTATTTCTGGTGGCATATTTAAATTTTGTGAATTTCAGTTCCCTTATTAGTTCCTTTAAGGGGCCTGCATACTGTAACTGTTATGTCTGTTAGTGCTGTACTGTCACTCATGTTAGAAACCATCGTTTACTGATGTCATAGGTTTATAATAATAGCCATGCCCATACACTGAAATTGCGGAGCCGGGTGTTTGATTTGCATGGAGTGACGGGTCCGTGACAGACCCGGGCTCTTGGTGGGTGGCAGGGCCGGCCCAGGCTCTGTTGGTGCCCTAGGCAAGATTTTAGACCCCCCCCTGCAACTTGCAAATTTCAGAAAATGCACATTTTTCAAAACTTTAGTAGAACATAACATACTGATAAGTATTAACATAAATAAGTAGTAAATAATTTGTGATAATAAATTTGACTTATAGTCACCTGAAGAATCACACAAAAATTTAATTAGAAATTAAAGTGCAAATCAACAAAAAAGTGCAAAAAATACTATTATATTCAGAATTACAAAACAGTTTCAAAACTGAACACGCCTGTATTTCTTTGCAGCAAAGTCATCAATGACTGCATCAAATGACATATTCTGAGAAACATCATTATTGATGCTGATGACAGCAAGTCCACTGAGATGCTCTTGGGCCATGGTAGACCTTAAGTAGGTCCTAATCAGCTTGGGCTTTGAAAAGCTCATCTCTGCAGCTGCCACATTCACTGGGATAGTCACACTTATCCTCAGTGCCACCCACATCTATATTGTTCTTTTTTGTGTTCCTCTTCTTTGCGTCGCTTCCTGCCTTGTGCCCCTGATAATTTTCTTTTTTCACTCATTTTTTAAAAATGGCAATTTCAGAGCACATATTTTAACTGCGTGCTCCATGCACTGTCAGTGTGTTATGATGATGCATTATAATTACGTCATGAAGCAGAAAATGTTTAAATTAGTACATGACATGTTTTCAAATTTTGTGGTTTTTCATTGATGTCAGTTTTATTTTATTCTTACATTATTTTAATCACTACAGATTGATCAGTACTAAAATTGTTAACTGTCAGTAATTATTTTGCTTATGGGTGTAGGAGCACATGCTGGTCACAAACAGCTGGCACTCTTCCGAGAAAAAAAAAACGTTTATGTGGCGCCCCCTCAGTCATTTTGCACCCTAGGCAACTGCCTATTTCCCCCATGCCATGGGCTGACCCTGGTGGGCAGTCATACTGCCTCATCTGGTTGGAGTGAATGGATAGAGGAGAGAGAAAAAGCATCAGCACACTACTTTAATAGCATTTTGGGAATGGCATGGCAGTGGCCATCAGGTGGCTAACTTTTATAGCTCAAATTAATCCTAAATGGGCCATTCTAGTTTTTACCATAATTTGAGATTAAAAATAATGACTATCCACAGAAAACTTGTATCTCCATTTACAAGATATCTAAAAGTATGAGTATCATGTTGAACAACTGTTAAAGTCTATTTTTTTAATATAGCCTACTTTTGTACTATTTTTAAACATTTGTTAGCATGTATTATTGTTCAAATAGCTACAAGAATAATTCAATTTATTTCCAAAAGCAGGTGTCGACTTACTGTATTTGAAAGTAAACGAAATCCCCACTCAAGCATATTTCCTAATTAATCTGTTAATTGAGGACCAGAAATAGATCTTCCTCACTGTATCCATTAGCTACTCATAATCCTTTCTGCCCCACTCACACACACAGTCAGGCTTTCAGCCAGGCCAGCATATTGTTGTCATTACCAAGTCATGCACAGATTCTTCTACCCTATGCTAAATTACTGGTATTACTGGCTTACATGTTTTGTTTGAGATTACTTATCTAATCCTGTGTGTGTATATAGTATGTGTGTGATTGTGCATGTGTGTGTAATTAGGCTGGCTGTATTCTGTTTGGCTCTTTGTTTCTTCACAATAACACATTCAGTCTTGTATAGTCCTCTTCGCCTTGCTAACCAATAAGGTTAAACTGTGGTAAAGCACTCACTACAGTAGGGGTAAATTTAATCTGCTATAAAGACAGCACACCTGTAGACTGAAAAAAACTTAGAAAAAATCAACTGGACTAGATTTTTAGGTCGAACCTAGAAAGTTTTTTCAGCTTACTATGACCTGGATGACTGAGAATCTGCACAGACAGCACACCTGTAAATAATTCCCTTGTGCACACACATACACAAACACATATAAATAGCAGGTAGAGCAGGTCATCTCCTAAACAGAGTCAGTTCACATGCTGACATGTCCTCGAGTAAGATACTGAAGCCCAAGTTGCTCCTGGTGGCTGTCCCTTCGGTGTGTGTGGTTGTATGATGGTTTGCCACCATCAGATGGGAGTGACAGTGTACACACTTTGAGTTTGCATGTGTAAATAACTACTTAACATTAATAATACACTACACTTCAACTACTACAGGAACTACAAGGCTGGGCTACTTTGTTGTCTGATGGTTCAGTTTGAGTGCTTGTACAGTGTACAGGTTTAACACGCACTGAAAACAGGTAATATACTATATTACTGTTAAGACCATAAAGATGGTTAAAATGTTTTGTTCTTAAAGCTCTCTCCATCAGCAGGTTCAATTCAAAATAAAACAACTAATACTACATTAAAGTGCCCATTCTCAGCTTTAACTTGAGTAGGAAAACATCGGTAGAGTTACAGCCCTTCTAACCCAGTGATCAAAGTTTAGAGGTTCAAAAGTAACTGGAGGGCTGCACAGTATTTTAGAAACAACGAGGCTCCAAATTCAACACAAATAATAATTATTAAGAGCTTATAAATTGTATAATGAATTTATCAAAATGCATTAAATCATTTGCTAATGCTTTGTGGACCAGCTATAAGCCACTGATGGGAACAACGTGTGAGTTGGTTCATCCTCCACCAGGACGCACTGACATCTTTTTTAGCTCCTTTCATTTGTCTAATGGGCTATTCCTGAAAAACCTGTCCATGTATTAACATGTAGAACTGCAAACCTAATGGTGAGAAACAACGCAAAATTTGTTGATGGACCACATTTATAACTGCATTAGATTAGAAAACAAAGATAAACATCAGCCATGATACAAGAAGGATTTTTCACAACCTGGCATCTCAAAATACTGTATTTTGTTATTAATGGCTCATATTGGATCTAAAAACCTCAATAAAAACATTAGTTACAATATACAAATCATTGTATTTACTTTTTTATTTTTAATTTATTTATTTATTTGGTACATTTTTACAAGTATGAGTACAAAACTTTGATTTATTCATGCAGTTATATTTTCTATATGCCAACAAACCCCTTAAAATCCCAGAAATACTGAGGACTAAGGACATGACCTCGGTCTGCTCAGTGGTAGATACAGCCTGGACAAATACAGTCATAGCCAAAAATACTGGTACCACTTCATTTCTGTCAGATAAGGTGTCACTTCTCCCAGAAAATTGTTGCAATCAAAAATTCTTTGGTATTCTCATGTTTAATTACACTGCTCAAAAAAATAAAGGGAACACAAGGGAAAATAAGACATTCAACTATGTAATGAACAAGGTATTTAATAAGAATATTTCATTCATTCAGATCTAGGATGTCTTATGTTGTGTTCCCTTTATTTTTTTGAGCAGTATATTTTGTTTGCACTGGAACAACACAAAAAGCAGAGGAAAAAAAGGCAAATCTGACATATTCCACACATATTCTGTTTCGTCCGAAAATGGACGGGACAGAATTATTGACACAGTTTCAAAATCATCAGAAATAGTTGTATTTCCCGCTTGTAATGCTCCTTTAATCTGTAATGAAACTCCAACCAACAGGTGTTGGCAACATAGAAATCACTTTCAACCAGTTAAAATGGAGAAAAGTTGACAACCTTTGTGTCATGTGGACCACGCTGAGCATGGAGAAAAGAAATAAGAGCAAAGAATTGTCTGAGGATGTGAGAACCACAATAGTGGAAAAGCTTGGACAGTGTCCAAGTCCATCTCCAGAGATCTGGCTGTTCCTGTACCCACTGTGCACAACGTGTTCAAGAAGTTTACAGCCCATGGCGCTGTAACTAATCTTCCTGGACGTGGACGAAAGAGAAGAATAGATGACAGATTGCAACAAAGAATTGTTTGAATGGTAGATAAAGAACCTCAATCAAAACAAATTGAAGCTGACTTGCAGGCACAGGGTGCAACAGTGTCAGCGCACACTATCTGTCACCATCTGAATGACAAGGGACACTATGGTAGGAGACCCAAGGGGCCCCACTGCTGGCACAGAGACATAAAAAGCCAGACTGGTGTTTGCCAAAACTTACCTGAGGAAGCCACAGTCCTTCTGGGAGAATGTCCTGTGGACAGATGAGACTAAAATAGAGCTTTTTTTTCATATCAAGCACATCATTATACTATTTTCTGAAAACAAAATGAGGTCTTCAAAGAGAAAAACCACAATCCCTACAGTCAAACATGGTGGAGGTTTACTGATGTTTTGGGGTTGCTCTGCTGCTTCAGCCACTGGATGTCTTGACTGTGTGTATGACATGAAATCTGAAGCCTACCAATAAATTCTGGGGCCCAATGTAGGGCCAGTGTCAGAAAGCTGGGTCTCCGTCAGAGGTCACGGGTCTTACAGGAGGACAATGACCCAAAGCAGACTTCAGAAAGCACCAGAAATGGTTTTAGACAAAGACCTGGAGAGTTCTAAAGTGGCCAGCAATGGGTCCAGATCTAAATCCCATAGAGCACCGGCAGAGAGATCTCAGAACAGCAGCTGGGAGAAGGAACCCTTTAAATCTGAGAGACCTGGAACAGCTGGCAAAAGAAGAGGGGTCCAAACCTCCAGTAGAGAGGAGGAAGAAACTCACTGATGGTTACAGGAAGGGATTGATTTTGGTTATTTTGTCCAAAAGGTGTGCTACCAAATATTAAGTTGAGGGTGTCAGTAATTCTGTCAAGACCATTTTTGGAGTTCCATGTGGAATGTGTCAGATTTGATTTGATTCACAGCTTTTTTGTGCTGTTCCAATGCAAACAAAAGAAATAGACATGAGAATACCGGACAATTTATGATTGAAACAATTTTCTGAGAGAAAACACACGTGCTGGAAGATCATTACATACTAGTTTGAATTTAACAGAGACTTTATTGTACTTCAGTGGCTGTGCACACAGAAAGATTATTTCACTCTTAATATTTATTAAATGACTGTAAGCTGTGCAATATTTATAGCACTACACAAGCAAAAAGGCATTTTAATGTATCCATCTTCTAATGTGATGCACATGACAGTGTTTGTTCCCACTGAGCTGTGGGAATGCGCTGCTGACACATTATGGGGGAGCAGAGTACTGCTTCTTCACTGTAACTACAGGACTGAATCAAGTCAGAAAACAAACAGTCTGGATTCTAATCTGCCACCCTTTGTCTGTCCACTTTAAAGCCCATAGAACCTTTTTAAAAAAGCAACCCGACAGCTTATTTGAGTGTCCCCATTAGAAAGAGGCTAACCATTCTGAAGAACAGTTTGTCTTGCAAGAGAAAACAGTTACTGTTTGTCTTGTACTATATGACAGGAATCCAGCAGTATTATTTTATTGCTGGATGCCATTTATAAAAATATGTTTCCAAGTATTTCACTGCTACAGAATGGTAAAGGGGAACTATACAGCAAGTCTAAAATCCATATTCCGCACTGTAGTTTCCCTCTGATGCAGTACTTCATATTTAATAATCACAGGTTTTATTATTACTTGCATAACAATAACACAAACACAGTCTCAGTAGTGATCATGGGCCTGGGCCAAGGAACACACATTGGAAAACTAAGAAACAGAAATCCATAACCTAAATGCGAAGAAGAGAGGGGAAGAAAAAATACAATATACAATATGTATTAAAAACTATTGATACAAAATATACACTACCTGTCCAAACTTATAACTCGTAGCGTATATGCATGTACAATGCACATATATACGTGTTCATATAAGCATACCTCTATACATCTTGTACATGCCATATGAGGAACCATCTGTGACTTCTTAACCCAGTGTGCCCTCCCACTTTGGATTAAGTCAATTACAGTAAGTCCCGGGGCATGTGTTCCTGCAGGGGCTGCCATGAAGCTGTTTGTTGTTTGCCTTGACAAATGACACTTTTGACATTTCTTCCAAACTGTCTGACTTTATGTAACAGCTTCAAAATTTGACATGCACAATTTAGGAGTAGCAAAATGCATTTTCAGATAGATTTTAAAATTCCACAATTTAATGGGGAGTTCATTCATTCTCTTTTAAACTTTAAGCATTTATTAATAGATTAATATTTCATTTGTAAATGTTTTTAAATATTTTATTGCCCATTGAAATATAAATTAAAATCATTTATTAATTTCAGTTTTTATTGTCCAATTAAATCTCTTATTTCCATGACAGTTGTGGTCCTTCATATTTTATGATGCCTGAGGATGTCCTCTCCATTTTCTATGAGAATTAGGCAGTTTAACACTTCTTAATGTAGTGTTAGAAATGACACTTATGGAGATCCATTCAGGCCTCCCTCTCCACGTCTTCATTGTAAACCTTAATATGATTATTATCAGTCATTAAAAAGAATAGGCATAGTATTCTGATGGATTAGTCAGACATAGAATTCCTCATGTAAAAGCCACAAAGTGAGGCAGACATCAATGGACTGCTGCCACACTCCATTAGAAAGCATTTTTGATCTTGATTCATTTGTTTTTTTTAATCACACGGTAAAAGAATGCATCATTAATGGTGACCACTGGCTGTACCTGATGGAAAACAAAACACCACCAATAAAACAATCACAGTTTTATATGCAATCTCTTCCTGTTCACTGTTGGGTGATCCCCGTCTACCAAGTCTCATCTAGTACTGTTTTAATAGCAAACACTACTATCTACAATATGCTCATGACAAAAATCCCTGTTTTAGTGACTAAAATACTGTTTAGAGGGCTCTTTACTGCAGGATTTTCCCAGGATTCATTAGGTTATTTGGGTCGAGGGTGGCCTTGAGACCCTGCATGATCTGGATAACCATGGGTCCCACCTCCTCACACAGCAGGGCTCTCTTCCCCAAACCCACTCCATGCTCCCCTGTACATGTACCATCCATAGCCAGGGCTCGCCTAGAGGGAAAGCACATCATGTTATTCTACTGCAAAAACTGATTGTGTGCACAGTATTGCAAACAGACCCTGTTTTTAAATGTGGGATGTTACTGCTATCACAATTTTTAAAAGTAAACCAAAAATAAAAATAAAACAAACCTCTAATATATACTCTAGCTGCAATGATTTGTAACTTCATCTTAACTGCACCTAAATTGAACCATTTTTAAATTAATATCCAAGAAGGCCTGTAACTGTTTTCACACCTTATCTCCATTTTGACCACTTTCAGCCTCATACATGTCAAACCTGTTCAGTCAGAAAATCTGAGTTATGCTACACAACACTTCAACTTCACACCCAAAATACATGTACAATATACATTTACTTAACATTCTGAATACAGGACTTTTACTTGTAACAGAGTATTTTTACACTGTGGTAGTGCCACTTCTACTTAAGTATGATGGATAAGGATAATCACCTTTATTGGCCAAGTATGTTGCACACAAGGAATTTGTTTTCGGTACAGAACCTAGGCAGCTATCTGCAGCGCCAACTCAACCAATTGCTCTAACCATCGAGGGCCACCAGTGCCCAAGGACACTTCGACATGTGGACTGCAGACACCGAGATTCAAACCTTAAGCCTTCTACTTGGGAGACAACTGCTCATCCCACCGCACTGTCGCTTCCCCTAGTAAAGTAAACAATCTGAGTACTATGAAATATGCTGTGGGCACCGCAGCTGTGTGTGTAAACTTGCTGTCCGCAGCTGGTATCTGTGTTTCAGTACTACAGAAAATGAATATGAATATTGAAATGAAATAATATGAAATGAATATTAAAACTTTTTCAAATACTCAGAATCAATGTGTATCAAAGTATATATACACATACTGTATATTTGACAACACTACTGTGATATCTCATTTCTCCATGTGGAAAAAGCCAAGTGCATGTCATGACCACTGACTTACTAACTCTATACATAGAGGGGCAGTTCACTAAGCATTATTATATGGACACATGGAATATATAACTTTTGGTGGACTTGACTTACAACAAAAGGATTCAGAGGCCTGGATACACCAGGATTTAAATCAGCTGAATTTTGCACCAATAACATTCCATTAATTCCTATGGAACCTACATGATAAGAGGATTCAATAAAGGAAGCAAAATTTATCCATGAGAATTGGTTAACTTTAACACCAGTATTTACACCAGGCATACATGGCAAGATAGCTGCTGAGTCAAAACCAGTAATCTTTATTTAACCTCCTCTGTCAGAGTAAAAACTGTTCCACAAGAGCAATGGTCTGCAGACAGCCATGAGCCCGGGGTCGCTGGAACAAATACATCTTCGGGGGGCGGCTGTGGCTCAGGAGGTAGAGCGCGTCGTTTCCTAACCGGAGGATTAGCGGTTCGATTCCTGGCTTGTCAAGTCAACATGTCGAGGTGTCCTTGAGCAAGACACTGAACCCCCAGTTGCTCCCGGTGATGTCACCGGTGTGTGAATGCGTGAGTGCTTGGGAGTGCGAATGGGTGAATGGCCGAATAATGTGAAAGCGCTTTGAGTGTGCTGTAAAAAAAAAAAAAAAAGCATAGAAAGGCGCTATACAAGTATAAGACCATTTACCATCTTTGGAATGAATTGTTAATAGAGAGGTATCTGTTAACTCCCCCCAGTATCTGACTGAGCAGGCCTACTGTAAGTGTGCCCTTGAACTAACAAGACATCCCGCTATTAAAAGTGCTCCACTTCAAACACCTCAAACCTTGTCTATAGCTGTATGCAAAAGTTCAACCACCTCTGGGCAGATCACGTTTTCTTGATTTTTGAATAACAAAAAAAATAAAATAAAAAAAAACAAAAAAAAAAAACACAGCCCCTGCAGCAAACACACATCAAAATGAACCTCTGTTCAAATGTTAATATAAAACAAAGCAACCATTAAGACCAGGGGTTAATTTGTACCAGAACAAGCCAGATCCAGATTCGGAACCTCTCAAATTATGACCTATTTTGATTAACCGGGCATCTCATTTACATATGAAAGAAGCTTAATATATGAATAATACATAAAAAGTCCAAGATCTAATCATTTTGGTAAAACAGGGAGTTAGGCTAAGTATGTCACAACGTAACCAGCCCACGCAGGTAACACTGGGTCAGGTGCACATTCACTGTAACATTATGTTAGCCATGGAGCGAAAATGCGAAAAAGATACTAAAGTATTTCAAGTCACAGCAGGGAGAAGCTAGTCAGAAATCAGAGGCTAAACAGGCCAGTTATAAAACCTACAAATGGATTTCAAATGGACATAGGACTGAGGCAAAACTGGAAATAACATGACAGAGGACTCCTTCCCCATGACTGCGTTATGGGCTGTTGTAAATGAAGATAAGAGTCCTAATGCATTTAGCATCACTTGCACTTGACATCTATAACTCACATTTGCAAATGCGTTTCTTCTTATGTGATTTATTGGTCACTACATACACAACAAATAATGTTTTGCCTTAAGCTGCTCCTTAATGTGGAAACTATGCAAACGCATTGGTCACTGAGGAAATGTTTTCATTCTGGGACCTTCATTGACATGTTGGGTCTGTCACTGAGTGATATTCTAGCACCTCATAATTGACAAATTAAGCATCAATTAAGACAATCTTTTGCATAAAACCACAGCTGTCTCTAACCACAACCATTTCAAAATGTGCTGTATACCTACACATTTTCAACAATTGCTGATCTAATGCATAAACAAGCAATTCTGTATAAAATGTATGTTTCCATCTGGGTGACAACTCCAAAGCCCAGACCACTGAAGTCTATTTGCCTCAGTGCCATTACCCTGTGGGATCTACTATGATCAGCCTGTGGTTTTCACAGGGTTTCAAAACAGATTTTGAGAAGCCTGTGTGGGCATTCTGCAAAACTCACCATTTATGGTGATATTAGTTTTCAACAGTCTGCTCAATATCCAGTACACTAAGTTTAATCCTCTGAAATCAATATCAGCTAAGAGATGTTGGTGAGAGCGTGATGTCAAAGCAGAGATGAATTCTTCTGAGAGGAGGTGAGCAGAGTGAAAATGATTAGGCCAAGTGTGGGGACAATCAGGGAGAAGAGGAAAGTGCTGAAGAGTGAATGACAGAAGATAACACAGAAATGTTGCAAAAAGGGAGCAGTGAGTCCTGTCTACCTGATTGGCTTTAGGGCTTTACATTTACTGAAGCATGAAGCATACACACTTGAACAACCCTTAAGAAACTGCTATTAGTGTTTTTATGATAATGAAGAAATTCCGGTCTGCATTGTTGCTGGTGTAAAAATTTGAAGTCAGTATTAAATCTGAACTTTCACCTAATATTTCTTGAGAAGTTGAATTCTATGTTACAGTCAGCTATAAAGACAGTACAGTGAATGGGTCAAGTAAGGATGAAAATATTCTCTGACTTGATCCCAACTTGATTTCCTGTGTGGTAGAGGATTACTGTCAGAGTATAAGAGAGGCGAGAGGTTGAGACAAGCATTACCTAGCCAACCTGTCAGTGAACAGGTACATCCTGTGCAGCTCCTCTGGGTTGTTGGGGTCCACCACCATCAGACAGTGGAAGTTACCATCTCCTACATGACCTGCTATGGGACCTGAAGGTAGACAGAACTGACAATTGTTATACTGGAAAACATACAAAATGATTTTTAGTTTATTTTCTTATTCCAAGGTCTTCCCTTCCATTTGTGATCTATCAGTTCTGCTGTTTTCTGTCTTTTGCAAAGTGTTCTGAGTCATTTTAGTGTGATAATGCACTTTAAAGTGAAAACAAATTCTTCCTCTTACTAAAAAAAAAAGGCAATGAGTGCATTCCTTCACGGCAGGAAAATACCAAACACACCAATGTACCAAAAAAAAGACTTGCACTCAAAGAAAACTGAGTAAACATTGCATTTGGGGGAAAAAAAAAAGAGTCCTGAGTCAGCTTCAGTGAAAACACAAATATTTCTGCTTGCCTGTAAGCTTGTTTTCAATCAGGTCCTCCTTTGTCTCCACAATGATTTGTGGCAGTCGAGACAGAGGGACACACACATCTGTAGCGTAGGCCTACACACACACACACACACACACACACACACACACACACACACACATACAGAAAAGATAAGGTCACAGAACTGGAACAGCATAAAGTGGTTGTCTTGTGCAGTCGCTAAGCCTTTCAACCAGACGGATAATTAACTATACCGTTGTTCACCATTAAAAGGCATCACACTGAAGCAGCATCCAGCATCCGCACACCTCTAGTGAGAGCAGGTAGTAAGGATACTGCCAGCTGAACACCAATTTATCCCTTTGGAAAAGTTCAAATTACATTTACCTGAGCCAGTGCCCCTCTCAGAGTGTTACATACAATGACTGGGGATCCGTGCATTGAAGGAGAAAGTGCTGCAATGTCATGTCTTACTTTCCTTGTCTTAAAGCCCCTCAACATGCTTCTTGCACTTCTAATACTAGTGTTTTCACAGCAGTAAGACCCTTTTAAGTCTTTTAGTATTGAAACCAGCTCATGAAACCAAGTTTTTTTTTGTTTTTTTTTAAATAGGTAAACTGGCAGCTGAGTGTCTTTACCTTGCAGCCAGGTCTGAGGGCCTGAGCAGCATACCAGGCATCATGACGAGCTTTCCACAACCGGTTCCTTGTTTCTGCTTCTTGAGCCCATTGAAAATCAGAGCCTCCATTACTCTGAGTGATGTCCGCTGTACAAACACAACCACACCAAAAATGTGTTGTACCAGTCGAGTTTTCATTACAGTATCTCACTATCGAGCTGCCTGTGGTGCTAGTTTTTATAGACCAGCTGATCCTCTACCATTAACTCTCCAACTCCTTCTACCTTTACCACATCTGTTTAGGATGTTAGAGAGTTAACAAAGTAGACAATGTTAGCAGTGATGCTAGCCTGGATGTTTTATTAGAGGGTGAATAGATGTTATTATGATACACTCACTGGCCACTTTATTAGGTATACCTGTACAATTGTACGTATGTCAACGCAACACTTCTGCCTCAACATTTGTGTCTATGAAGCTCAAAATGTTTGTTTTGTGGTGAAATTGTCATAAATGTATCAGTTCAATTATATATTTATTACTGAGGTGATAGTTAAAGGTGGTGCTGTAGTGGACTACATTATATTCAGAGGTGTGGCTCTGACCCTCTCATGCATGTAACTGGGGAGGACAAAAATATAGAAACACCTCTAATATAGCCAGTGGTGGCACTTCATAAACATTCTGTGAATTACCATCATTAGATTTGTCCTATGAGGACCACGAATATCTACTACCACTATTACTTCCAGAAGTTTATACAGTGGGGCAAATAAGTATTTGATACACTGCCGATTTGAAGTTTTCCCACTTACAGAGAATAGACAGTTCTGTAATTTTCATCGTAGGTACACCTCAACTGTGAGAGACAGAATCTGCAAAAAAATTCCAGTAAATCACATTGTTAGATTTTTAAATCATTTATTTCCATTTTATTGCATGAAATAAGTATTTGATCACCTACCAACCAGCAAGAATTCTGCCTCTCACAGACCTGTTAGTTTGTCTTTAAGAAGCCCTCCTATCCTCCACTCATTGTCTGTATTAATTGCACCTGTTTGAACTTGTTACCTGTATAAAAGACACCTGTCCACACACTCA
>NW_018128029.1:575477-579967 GCF_001952655.1 Monopterus albus | reverse complement strand
AGTTTGCCAAAGACCATCTGGATGATCCAGAGGAGGCATGGGAGAAGGTCATGTGGTCAGATGAGACCAAAATAGAACTTTCTGGTATAAACTCCACTCGTTGTGTTTGGAGGAAGAACAAGGATGAGTACAATTCCAAGAACACCATCCCAACCGTGAAGCATGGGGGTGGAAATGTCATGCTTTGGGGGTGCTTTTCTGCAAAGGGAACGGGACGACTGCACCGTATTGAGGCGAGGATGGATGGGGCCATGTATCGCAAGATTTTGGGCAACAACCTCCTTCCCTCAGTAAGAGCATTGAAGATGGGTCGTGGCTGGGTCTTCCAGCATGACAATGACCCCAAACACACAACCAGGGTAACTATGGAGTGGCTCCGGAAGAAACATTTCAAGGTCCTGGAGTGGCCTAACCAGTCTCCAGACTTGAACCCAACAGAAAATATATGGAGGGAGCTAGCCAGTCTCCAGACCTGAACCCAATAGAAAATCTATGGAGGGAGCTGAAATTCTGTGTTGCTCAGCGACAGCCCCAAAACCTGAAAGATCTGAAGAAGACCTGTATGGAGGAGTGGGCCAAAATCCATGCTGCAGTGTGTGCAAACCTGGTCAAGAACTACAGGAGACGTTTGACCTCTGTAATTGTAAACAAAGGTTTCGGTACCAAATATTAAGTTCTATTTTTCTATTGTATCAAATCCCTTAATTCATGCAAGAAAATGTAAATAAATTATTTAAAAATCTAATGTGATTTTCTGGATTTTTTTTTTGTAGATTCTGTCTCTCACAATTGAGGTGTACCTACGATGAAAATTACAGATCTGTCCATTCTTTGTAAGTGGGAAAACTTGAAAAATCTGTGGTGTATCAAATACTTATTTTCCCAACTGTATATAGATAATTCACTTGGACAAATTTGTGGTCTGACAGATCAGCACTGCCATGCTGAGAGGTAGCATGGCTAAAAACTAACACGTCAACTCTACTCTGTCTGGGGTGTTGCTAAAAGTATGATGTGCATTTGTAACTGTCACAAAAATGCATTTGTTGCATTATTTGCCTTCACAGCTGGCATAGTGTGTGTTTCCCTTCGGCTCATGCTCGATTTACAGTACATTTACACTTGGTCAGAATAGTGTAATAGAATAGTTTTGTCATTATTCTGTGACAAAACACTTCTTTGAATGTAACATATTTTGTCAGAATTAAGGGATTTTTTTTTATTCATTATGATTTGTACACACACCTGTTGTGTTGACTTGGTCCTTGAGGCTTTGCCCAGAGCCGTGGAACTCCAGGAACAGAGTCGGGGTCACGGGATAGGACAGACAGCTAAACCTGTTACACGCATCTATCATCACATCATCCAGAAACTCTAGATAAAGCACACACATTCAGAAACAGTCAGCACACACAAAGAGCAATGACATATGTCAGTGTGATGCATCTAACAGGTCTTTTTTTTACCACTTTGGCCAACTTTGGCTTATTGCTCATAAATATATTTTCTAGCTGTCAATATCTGATAATGATCTATATTCACTGCTAATGGAGTGATCCATTTCTCCCTGCTTCCTCTTTGAACATGTGCAACAAACACAAACGCCATTCTGATAAAATTCTGCTTTACTCGTAAACTCATTCAACTTTGGCCCCATCAACTGTGCATATGTCTCTCTGTCTTTGTGGCAACCAGCATTATCCTTAGCACAGTTGGAAATGTGGATCAATCAAATCCATTTATGAGAATTTTAGTACACTGCATTACCTCTTTATGTGTCTGGCATAGTCTCATCAATGACAAACTACTTATTTACACTCTGTGATCAAAAATGTAACCAAGATGTCAGTAAACTAATTGCAGCAGACAACTTGAGTCTTGTTTAGATGGATCAGATGTGGTCAGTAAGAAGAGCACGGATTTGGGGGGCCACCTGTACTGAATGTTTACTTAAGCCTTATTTCTTTTAGATTAGTGTTGCACACTTTAGCCACACCACAGTGTGCCGAGTTGACTACATCTCACAGCATTCTGACCGTTGTTACTGTGTGGAAGTAGGCCTGGCCCATGATGGTCTCTACCTTCAGCCATGTCATGTCATGTCATAACTGTAAACTGATTGGATCAACATGTGTGCTCATGTCCAGCATCTGAAAATGCAGAAACCACCGTGCACTGATCCCACAGTTCACTATGGTCGACAGCACAAAGCCTGTCCACTTGCAGATTGTAATAAGCTAGTTTAATGGTTGACAATAACAGTCATGAGGTAGATAACACATTGGCATTAAAACATACAGTAATTATAGCAAAATCTTCACAAATCATCATTTGAAGTTTGTTCTTGAGACTGAATATTATTTCATACCCGAGATCAAAATGCAGCACAAATTTGACTATTTACACAAAATCAGCAAAGGAAAATGCTAATTAAGACATTTCCATCCACTACTGTAATGTGACTATTAGAAACTGGTTAATTGAGACAGAGAGATAGTAGCACTAATTCTCCAGTCAGGTACCATCAATCCACTGCAGAAGAAGAATGACAAGATGATGAAAATCCAGGGTTTGTTTGTGAACAGTTTACTGTTTTGTGACTCAGTGAGCCTCAGAAAGCTGCACGAGTCAATGGAGTAAGCTTCAGATCGATACAGTAATCCTTCAGGTCCATGGACGACTGTGTGTCTGGCTGTCGATATGGTGGAATTATACAGTACATAAAGTAACTATACACTCACCTGCCACTGTATTTGGTACAGTTGTATTGTAAGCAATTCAGTGCAATGCTTCCACCTTAACATCTGTGTTTATGAAGCTCAAAATATGATTCAACAAACACCCCACTGTTGATATAGAGGAACAGGGCCCAGTGAAAAGGAACAGTAACCTCTTCACAGGCTCTATTAAAGGAACAGAGCCATAAAATCAAACTCAGTTCAAAGAGCCGCTAGTCCCATTAGTTTATAATAGGTGGGGCACTAACTACATGTAAGGGTTTTTTGTGTGTGCACGTAATGAGCTGACATGGTTGCGCTGGCTGAACACTGGATTAAAGCGACTGTATTCCTAAACGGAAGATCTCTGCCGTATCTAACAGAAGCACTGTGTGCTCCCTTGGCTGATGTTAACTGGAGCAGTAAAGAGTAATTACAGCACAACACCTACTGTGCAGCTACTTTATGCAGTATCTGCAGAGTGTTTCCCCAATATAGGCAGTATACTGTAACTGGACTAACACACCAACTGTTCCTATGGATCAAGGGGAATAATAATGCAAAACTTAAGGTTTGTTTTACCAATATTACAACAGGGGTGGCCAATTCCAGTCCTCGAGGGCTGTTGTCCTGCTTGTTTTCCAACTATCCAGCCTGACCTGCTGCTGATTACCTGGCTCAGGTGTGTTCAGTCAGTCAGAAGCTGGAAGATACCAATTCACTTTATCTTTCCTCACTCCACTTTCATCTAAGATGGTATCTTCCAGCTTCTGACTGGATGAACACACCTGAGCCAGGTAATCAGCAGCAGGTCAGACAGGGATAGTTGGAAAACAAGCAGGACAGCGGCCTCGAGGACTGGAATTGGCCACCCCTGGCTTACAATTTCACACCAACAGTACCCCAATCAATACACCAAAAACCTATCAAAAATACTCTACAGTTCCCTATAGCCAAACAGATCTTTACTGTCACTAATTTAGCTTCACTCTGTTCATTTAGTACTGGATTCTGAGAATCAAAAGACACCAAACTTTTTTCTAAAGGTCACTGTAAGCTTACTAGATCGGATGCTCTGATGCCAACTAGCCATTCATTACAGTGTTTCTTGTATTACTATGGCCGGACCCAAATATCCAACTATTCGGATGTTCGTTGGGTAAGTAATCAGTTTCCAGTTTTAGTATCCCCGCCACTGCACAGGACTGCCAGTGACACCCACAATCTCATTAGAAAAGCTCAGTGTGGAAATCGTTTAGGTAGCAGCTTCTGATCGTCATGACTTCTGGTTAAAATTAAACCAGCAGGGTTATACCAAAGGTCACTAACTAATGTTAACTCTGTGACTTAAACTGATGACAAGACAAACTAGAGAATTGCATTTTCTGAAGAGAATGCGTATGGATGCTGAGTGCTGAAAGATCGCCCTGAAAATGCTGAACATTTTGACACCTCAATGGTTTTATTAGCTGAAAGTAAGCTGAAGTAGAATTTTCCCATTCATTTGAATGGAGTAAGATTTTCAAATTAAAGCTAAATATTTCAAGAGTATAAAGTTTAGAAAAATTCTGAAGAGAAGCATGAATGTCCTTGAAGAGCTGAACATTTTGATAGCTGAAAGTATGCTGAAGTAAAATTTCCCCATTCATTTGAATGGGGCAAGACTTTCAAAATAAAGCTAAATATTTTAAAAGTATGAAGTTTACAAAACTTCTGAATAGAAGCATGAATGTCCTTTATGAGCTGAACATTTTGATACCTGAAATAGCTGAA
>NW_018128029.1:568497-569939 GCF_001952655.1 Monopterus albus | reverse complement strand
CTTTTCATCTTACAACTGCCTGCGTGCAGGATGGAGGTGCAAGATACCTGAGCGTGTAATGTTAATTTTACCTGTGATCCTTTAAATAAATCAGCACCGTTTTGAAGTTACTTGGACTGTCTCGTCTCTGAGTTAGCAATGGTAATAAGAACCATATCCTGCAAGAGCTTCACCTGAAACTGAAGATGCATCTGTTCCCTCATCAGCCTGCTCTGCTTTGCTTGACTGATGCTGTCTCCTACATACAAAATCATTCATTAATTTTGACGCTTAGTGTTTCTGGTCTAAAATTCAACTCAATTTCATATATAGCCACCCATTTTGTCTACTCGTCCTGCTGGTGACGTTAGGCAGGTTTTCATTTTTAAGATCAGTGTGGCTACTGGCTAGCTAGTTAATTATCCAGCCCATTAGCTACTTAAGCTCTGGAAGGCGAAAAACTCCATATGTCTCTTTTTTGGTGGAATAACGTCTTCTACAAATGGCAAGATGTAGCATGGACAAAATGATGTTATGTGTGCTGTGGAGTGCAGGCAACAAAGGAAAGGGAATAAGTTATCTGAACATGACATTTGCACATAATGTGAACTTCAGATCGCCTCCTCCCTTTGGTAAATGGTCTTATATACTGCTCTTCTATGCACACAAGCATTCACACACTCACATACTGATGGCACAGCCACCAGGAGCAACGCAAGGTTCAGTGTCTTGCTCAAGGACACTTCAGCATGTGGACTGGGGAAGCCAGGAGTCAAACCCCCAACCCTCTAGTTAGTAGATGACCCGCCCTACCTCCCGAACCACTGAAAATTATTAATGATAAATGTGTAGAATTGAAGAAAACTAAATAACCAATGATTTGGAAGCACTCACATGTCTAAGTGTGCTGCTGAGTGTATGTAGATTATGTTCTTACCCAAGAACAAATCCCAGATAAGAAAACATTGTTGAATGTCAGCATCTCTGTGACAACTTAGTGGGTTTTAAGAAGAAATCCGTTCTTAAGAACAGCTGGTGACTGAGGCCCAATGTTTTCTGGTCCTCTTTGTTGAACTGTTGAAGCTGTATTTGCGAACTGTACTGCTGCCTCACATTAAGACTTTAACATAGGAAAAAAACTCAAACAGGTGACTATAAGTGGCACTATTGTCACCAAGGTTTTCACACAACATAAACAGTGGAACCTCGGTTTTCGTGATTAATCCGTTCGAAAAAGTCCAACGAAAACCGAATCATACAAAAACTGAAGCAATATTTCCCATAAGAAATAATGTAAATCCAATTAATCCGTTCCAGACACCCAAAAATATTAACAAAAAATACATTTTATAGAGAATAACTATATTTTTACATACAGAAAACAATGAGAGAGAAATATAAATGACTAATGAAATGGATAAATGAACATTTTCACTTTTACCTTTATTGAAGACTCTTGTTGG
>NW_018128029.1:563877-568349 GCF_001952655.1 Monopterus albus | reverse complement strand
CGTGTGCAGGCGGACGCGTTTGGTACGGACTAATGACGCTGAACCGACCAATCAACTGTACGAAAATCGAGCGGATGTACGAAAACTGGGACAACATTTTGACAAAAAAAAGTCGTTGAAAACCGAATCATACCTTAAGTAGGGCATACAAAAACCGAGGTTCCACTGTATTTAATAAAACATTAACTGCTATATACAATTATCTGTTGTATGGATGTCAGGCATTATGCCCTTACCGATGCGAGCGACAGGTACTCCAGCCTGTAGGATCTGCACTGTGCTTTTGACAGCAGCCTGGATGGAGGGGAAAGAGCAGACGGCTGATACCATGGACTCTGGGATGCCATACAGGCGCAATGTAGCCTTGGTGATGATCCCCAGTGTGCCCTCTGACCCCACAAAAAGGTTTGTCAAGTTGTAGCCTGCTGAAGTCTTCCTAAAGGTTGATAAAGAAGATAGGGGAGGGAAGGCAAAAATAAGAGATACACTGCACACAGTGGGTTTTTGCTTACCTAAGTATACTACTGCAAATCCTGAAAAATTATGGCAGTAATATAGTTGGCTTACCTGGCACGCCGACCTTTCCCAGCTGTGTGTATGATGGTTCCATCGACCAGCACCACTTCCAGGTTTAACACATTTTCTCTCATAGTTCCATAACGCACAGCATTAGTACCAGAGGCACTGGTGGCAGCCATACCACACAGAGACGCATCAGCTCCAGGATCTGAGATGGCAACAGTACATCACTAGTGTTTCTTAAGTTACTTACAAATAGATAAAGTTTACAGATATACAAAACATGTAAATCTGACACTGGTGAGGTCTTTTTAAAGACTGCTTAACTGACCCTTTACTAGCATTGCCAAAAATGCTATTTTTTTATCCATAGATTGTGAAAGTTTGGAAACATTTCAATACTCTTTTCGTGGTACCAATACACTGCCATATACCAGCCCCCGCCCCTTCTCCTTCTCTCGTTCAGAGCGCTCCTGACTCTCATCACATTTGCTCTGGTTGAACTGTAAACCAATAAAGACCCTGGTATACTTGCATGTTTTGCTATGGTGTTCATTGCTCATTACAGATGACAAGTGCAGAACAACTGTATCCAGTTTTGAATGACAACAAGAGCAGAAATGGGCACTGCTGTTTAGTGATGCTACATAGCGGTGAGCTTCAGTGCACAGAACTTGCGTTATATTCAGCAGCACATCGATGGTGTGGATAGTTCACAACCACATTGTTTCATTTGGACTACAGACCTTATTTGCAAAAGACAAGTGGCAGAACAAAACTCAAATCATCCAGACTGACAAAGTATGCTCCACAGCAGAAACAGATTTTACGCTTAACATACGCTATTCTCCAGGTTTTGGGGAGTCCCCCAGTTCCCGGTGGAGATTATACCCTAGATCTCCAGTCACTGCTGTTCTCTGCTACCAGCCAAGGAGAAAAACAAACAAACAAAAAAACTCATTGCTGTTATACTTGTCTTTAAAATAAAACATAAAATTTTGTGCCCTCAGTCAGGTGCCAAATTTTTCTTGTGATACCAAAAATGATATCAAATAATACTTTCAAGGTATCATATCAAATTTAGAAATTCCAGTATTATGACAACACTACCCTGTATTGTTTTTAGGCCTTTCATCTTTTAAAACATTCATCCTTGTCATCACTGATGGAACAAGGAAATGTTAAATGATCTGCCTCATCTCAGTGGAACTCAGCCAGTCTAACATAAATGAATTTTACAGCTTTGCAAAACGGGAAAAAAATTTTTTGAAAAAACTTCAGGGAAAATAGCCAAAACTGTTTGACTTCCAAACAGCCCTATTTCATACATATTTGTCTTGTAGATTTTTATACATTTTAAAGCATTCAGTTAAAAGTATTTTGAAAACTCCAATTACATCTTTTTTTGAAAAGCATGACTAAGTAATTACTGTAAGAAATTACTCATAAATCAAGACTGAATCTGTGTGGAAGACCAGAGCACACACATACTGTCATTACCACTAATAAATGGAACAAGTGATTCAGCGTAAAACTGTACAGGGAACACAGCTCACTGCACACTAATTATACATGACTGGACTCATTAACACAGACATGTACAATCTGCCACAACAATCATATACACAGTCACTTCAGTGAGTTCTGGTCTCGCACACAAATTAAGTGATACTGGTCAAAGGTCCTGAGGAGGCAGGTGCTGATCCTTGGCTCTAGAAGAAGCGCCATCCCTCTGCCCTGCTTGGACATCGGTCAGTCATATCTTTCAAACCACCCAAAACTTACTGTGGTAGATTAGATCTGAGCAGCTGAAAATTGTAGGAGACAGACTCAAAAAACATTGTCAGGCTTCTCAAATCAATGATTTTTTTAAAAATGTGCTGCCAAGCTACACATGCCAAAAAAGAACCATGAAACAACCAAATAGTTCACACTTCACACAACTGAAGAAAACATACAACTCAAACTACACATGCACACAGCTACACTTAGCCTGCTTCCTCCCCAGCTGCTTGTGGTACAGCAACTGTCTAAATAGCACCATGATCTGGATCAACCTCCCTCAGACTACACCATTTCCCAGATCCTACAGGTAGATCCATACTTCTTTCCTCACACATCGATTTCTCTGGAGTTATTTTAAACACTTAACATTCAACAGAGTCACTGCCTTTTCAGGTGTACATGCAATTCTCAATCCGTATACTTTACACATTCTAATTAATTCATTAATGATCCCTGGTTCACCCCATGACATCACTGATGACATCAGAGTGTATAAAACAAGGAAGTTAATGGATGCCTCCTCCTTTTGTCTTCTGTCCACATGGACCAAGTATAGCCAAACATTTAACAGACCTGAAAAGACATTGAAAAATGCACGTGACTTAATTTAGGGACAAGTGAGTGTTCTCACTAACTTCGTCACACTCAAACACTGAGTCAAAAATGTGTCAGGGCTCGGGGAAGCACAAGAATGCAGACTGAGGAAGCGTATTTAATATAATTGATACAAGACCGAGAGACAAATAATACAACTCCAGGAGCTCAACCTGACAAGCATAACAAAAATGAGTACCAAACACTACAACAAAACAGTTCATTCAGGGAGCTAATAGTAACTGAGGCACATAACACTAACCTCCAAAGACCCAAGGTAACAAACCAAAATTCCAAGATGACAGAGTCAAAAGGTCATAATAGAAGCAGGAGAAAAAGTCCAAGAGTTCACAGGCAGAAGCGAAACGGATACAGAGCCAGAGACAATTGGAACAAGCAAGGTGCAGTGAGCAGACAAACCAACACTTAACTGAGGGAAGTGAGGAGGATATTAAGGCTAGAGACTAGGAGATAATGAACAACGGGTGAAGGCAATGAGTGGTAATCAAGAACCGGAGTAAAGCCGAGGCAGGTGAGATGGCACAAAACAGGAAACCCTTACAAAATAAAAGTACAAAACAGGAAGTAAGTCCAAAACCCTAATAATCTGTATGTTAAGCAAAGCCAAAGCCCGAGTCCTTGTATATGTGCACATACTTGGCTGATAAATATATAGCTGTCTCTGAAAAAGTTCATATTTAATCTCTCTGTAATAGTCGCAAGAAAGAACTAAAATGGAAACAGATAATTAAAACCTGACCATTGGCTGAAACTAACACAATGCACAAATATGGAAGAGCAAACAGTCGCAACAACTGGCAGGACTGAGCAATACTTGACAACATGACTCCTGTTTATCTGATGTGTAAGGGACAGCTGAAACCTTCCCACTACACCTGTCAACAATATCTGGATGTGCACAGTAATTAACTGAGCCAAGTCCAGCTCACTCAGTACACCCTAACCCCACCACTCCACATTTGAGCGTCTACATAAGTGTTTCTTCAAATTTCATCTCTGTATTTATAGTAGCCAAACAGTCAATAAGCAGTTTCAAGGAGTACAGTATAAGCAGTACCACAGTGCAACCTTCTCAACACAGTACTATAACTTTATATTCACTGCAATATCAATAGGCTTCAACCCTCTAAGAGCTGTCGCTATTGGGTTTATCCCTCGCGCATGTGCAGTCCTGAAGAGATGCTTTCGTGCCCTGTGCCCTGCATTGGGCTGTCCCCAAAACAGGTCCGGTGCGATGGCATAAATGCCACTGTGACCTGTGATCGGCTCCCTCTTTTTTTTCAGCAGTCTAAGAAGAAACATCATGGGTAAGTACATTGGGTAAGTACAGCCTTTTATCATGGCTGAGAGCCATTCCTCACTGCCAGACTCAAGTGCCGCACTGCCGTCACCGTGTGCCCAGGCTGCAACCCGGGTTTCATAACATGTTCACATGCCAAGCCAGCGCTCTCCCCCAGGCAGCTTGCCCCCCGGGTGCTCACTTGCCCGCAGTGGAGAAGCGCCAGGCGGTGGCGTTTGCAGCTAGCGGCTAGGCTAGGGGAACCCCAGAGGCG
>NW_018128029.1:544112-563803 GCF_001952655.1 Monopterus albus | reverse complement strand
AACCATCAAAGGTGGCAGACCGGGGGGGCATTGATCTTCCCCGCCGACTGCCCCCCCCCATCAGACATAATGTGTGGCTTTTACAGACGGCGCTGCGGAGCAAGAGCTCCCCATCTGGCCAACTTGGCTTCCTGCCGTTTTGCGCCGCCGGGACCAAGCATCTCCTTATCTTGCTTCCCAGAGGATGTCTCTTGGCAGGAAGCGGGCCACCTGTCTCCTCACTGAACCAAGTCACTGCTCGCCTCTCGGCCCGCATTCATTAACGCGCATCCAAGGCAGGTGCAGCGACTTACAGTGTGACGACAAAAGCCTGAGTGGGGCGCTCATTTTATGAGTTCTCCCCACAACGGAGCGCGCAGCTGTGGACTCTGCCTGTGACACACTGTCTTTTCAGGGCCACCACCAAACTCATAAGAGCAGTTTTCTGACAAATGTTCTCAGTAAAGAAAGAGAGGCTCTCTGTGTGTTCACTGTCTCTCTCTCTCTCTCTCTCTCACACACACACAGACTGCTCAGTTCTCCCCCCACACACTTGTGCCTTCGGGTGCACTTGACTTAGCCTTCTCCAAAGCCCCGGTGAGGAAAGTTCTTTTATTTTGAAAAGAAATGTTGAAAAGAGTGTTTTCATCTCTCCTGCAGCATGTTGTTCCCCACACGAGAGTAACAGCTCTATCTGACATGCTTTTATTGGAAACAATGTCAGCCAGTCATGTCGTAGTTCCTCTCGGTCTTCTTCATACGAGGAAGTTCCAGAGGTGGTTCGGCCATCTGCGCCTCGACCTGGTGTGCCACAAGAGGCGCGTGTCCACGATTCCCCCCCTTGGTCCAATCAGACCTGGAGTACTGGGGAACTCTCCATCGTCAGCACACTGGAAGTTCCCCTGGGCAGAGCCACATCACACAACTCAGTGTTCAGAGACCCATCTCTGCTTGGCTGGGGAGGCACGTGTCCGTCACAGACTGTGAGAGGACGGTGGGATCACACCTCGTCTCTCCACATCAACTGTCTGGAACTAGCCATGGTGCTGAAAGTGGTGAAACACCGGAGCACGCAAGCATTCTCTCATCTGCTCGGCGCGATCCAGCAGTGCCCCGTGTCAGGTCAACGGCTGTGGGCCTGGCCCCTGAACGGGACTGACTGGGGAGCCTTAGGTTGCCTCTGGCAGTCATACTCATAATTCAGTGCACGAGAGCTCCATCTATTACGGTGCCTTAAGCTGCAAATGGTCAGTTTTTCAACGTTGGCGCATTGAGAGGGGCACAGCTCCCACTTCCTGTCCACTGTCTTAAGTGCTGAATTTTTCTACAGATCCTGGTAGAAAGAAGCCTGGCTCTGTCTACTGTGTAAGCATTTGCCGCTGCCATCTCTTCATGCCATGAAGTTTTTGGTGAGCGAACTGTTTTTTTGTTGTTTTTTTTCCCACACCCGCTGGTGAAACGCTCAGAGGTATAGGCAGACAAGGCCTGTGACGCATTCAGTGGCACCTCCGTGGGATTACCTCTGGTTTTACACGCGCTCAGGGAACCCCCCCTTTAGCAGAACTGCCCCATAACAAAAATCTCTCTCAAACATCTCTCTGGAAACAGCACTTCTCTTAGCCCTAACCACGGCTAAGCAAGTGGGCTATCTGTGTGTACCGTCTGTCTCACTGGCGTGCCTTCTCATACACGAAGACGGCAGCTCAGCCATTCTGAGACCTATTCCTGCCTATGCGTCGAACATAATAACATCCTTTGTTAGATCCAGAGTCATTACCTGGATGGGTTCTTTCCTCCACCCCACAGAGATGAGTCAGAGAAAGAACTTCATGCTCTGTCCGGTGCGTGCACTGTCCCATTATGTGGTGTGCACTACGCGCACTACGTGCATTACGTGGCAGCTGTCAGACAGACACAACAACTGTTTTGTTCATTGTAGGAGGCATTCTCTTGGACAGCCTTTATCCAAACCATGGCTGTCTCACTGGCTGTGTGAGGCTATCACACAGGCTTACATGTTAGCTGGGTGTGATCCCCCACCTGGCATCAGAGTCCACTCTACGAGGGCTATTGCATCCTCCACTGCCCTCTTTTAAGGCATGACTGTGGAGGACATCCGCACGGCAGCCTCATGGGCCATGTCTTTTGACCCTATTCTACTTTCAGGACACGTCCGAGTTTTCCACTGGCTCACTTGGTCCTGAGTGTTCTACGCGGCCGAGTAGCTTCCCTCTTCGAACAACCGCCACCGAGCGCTGATTCCACATGTGTGTTTTCTCGCTCGGGTGATTGCTTGTTAGCCATGTACACTCACTTGACTGTACTATCAATGCAAGCCACCGTTGTACCCACTGTGTGTGTGTGTGCCCTTCCTGCACAGACGCACTCTGTCTGTATGCTCTCCATGGTACTCATGTTCTCCGCTGGTAATATTGCTATTACTACTGTGAGACAACAGCTGCGTAATACGGGCATCTGATTATCTCTGTACGCTGTTAGCGCCCGTATGCTCTTGCAATTTAACTGTTATCTATGCGCTCTTCCCTGTACTTCTCCTCCCCTGTTAACAGAATGGCTATTCTGCCTTCTTACAGTGGCAGTCAGGTGTTTATATGGGCACGATTGCACCTGCTTCTCAGGAGAGAGGATGTTGTTTGGGCTGCTATTATGGGGTATGTTGGCAAGCTGAGGTGTGTGTTAATGCTCTTGGGTGGCGGTGTGCCACCAGGGCGTTGACTACATCCAGCTGCGCTTTTATCCCAATAGCAATCGCTCTTAGAGGGCGGAGCCTATATGAAATAGAACAATGGTTACATACAGAAACCCAAGCTTCTATGAGTATAGGCGTAGCCCTCTAAGCTGGCAGCCCTGCTGTCTCCACCCCCGCCAACTGGAAAAAAAAGTGCTGGTGTAGGGAGCCGATCACAGGTCACAGTGGCATTTATGCTATCGCAACAGACCTGTTTTGGGAACAGCCCAGTGCAGGTCACATGGTGCGAAAGAATCTCTTCAGGACTGCGCATGTGCAAGGGATAGACCCGATAGCGACAGCTCTTAGAGGGCTACGCCTATACTCATAGAAGCTTGGGTTACTGTACATAACCATTGTTTTTATTATTCATTTTATGCATACAGTGCTTTTTACATTATTTCAACATGCATTCAAAATTTCAAATGTCACCTATGATCAGTCCTTTACTGTGCTCTACCCACTGAGCTACTGAATAACAAAGTGAAAGCTGGGGCACAGTATGACTGACCAACAGGAAACCACAGTCCGGTGTCTCGCAGGTAGGCATTAAGGGCCTTCCGAGTCACACCAGGCTCCACTGTCACATCAAAGTCCTCCTGGTGAAGATGGAGAACCTGGTCCATGTTCCTCAGGCTGAAGCACACACCACCCTGCAGGTAGGCAGAAGAAAAATGCAGTACATGCACGCACACAGAAACATCTTTTATTTTTTTCATGCTCGCATTGTCTTTTTAATTTTTCAGTGTAACTTGCCTTGTCGCTGTCAATATTTCATATGACCTGTAATTTGTGTATTTGAATACTTTCCATTCATTTTTAATTTAAGCTGTGCCAGAAATATTTTTACAGACTGAACTTTAGTTTGAGCTTTACTTCTCTGTAAATAAGACCCAGGTATTTGACCGTTTTTAGCTAATCTCACTTCATAGCCAAGAACACACAATCCAAGTATAACTGCACCCACATCCAGTCATTGTGAAAGAGGCCCTTTTAGACAAGGTATACAGAAAACTGGACCCCCTGCAATTTGTCTATAGGGCAGGAAGAGGTGTTGAGGATGCAATAAGCACTCTTTTAAATTTGGTATTATTGCATATTGATAAAATGGGCACCTGTGCACGGTTGGTTTTTATAGATTTTTCTTCAGCTTTTAACTGTATCCAGCCCCATATTTTGACTGAAAGGTCAGAGAGCTTTTACAGCATCGATAAAGGTCTTTTTTTTGCTGGCTTGTGGACTTTTTTAACAAATAGGTTGCAGTGTGAGGGTGAATAATACCCTATCTTGTGGTCCTCTACCAGTTCACCACAGGGCTGTGTTCTTTTTCCACTTCTTTTTTTCTCTGTAGGCTACTGGTTAAGGCGCAGCGCTCTTGCCCCTGCGCCCCAGGTTCAAATCAGGGTTGCGTCAGGAAGGGCATCCGGCATAAAACGCGTGCCAAATGTCAACATGCGAGTCATCAGTGTGACGATTCGCTGTGGCAACCCCTAAATGGGAAAAGCCGAAAGTGACTTTCATACATACTCATGTCAGAGTTCGTACAAGAATAGGTTTATTATCAAGTTTGCGGATGACTGTTATGTCTCTCCTTGACAGTGACAAAGATGACTACAGACCTTTGGTGACCGATTTTACTGAGTGGTGCAAAGCATCTTATTTAAAGAAAAACATTATTAAAACTAATGAGATAATAACTGACTTCCAGAAGAACTGTGTGAATTTTTCTCCAATGATTATTGATGGTCAGGTTGATGAGCAGGTTCAACAAAATAAATACAGTACATTGGTGTACTTATTAATATTAAGTTTTCTTTCAAATCACAGGTGGATGTGGTTTGCAAGAAAACCCATCAATGAATGTATTTTCTCCCCAAGCTTTGCACTTTCAAGGTTGATAACACTTTTATGAGGATGTTTATTCTTGTTTTACTGAATCGATTCTCACATTTTCTTTGATTTGATTGATTTGATTTGAACAGATTGCAAAAGGTTGTCAAGACATGCAGCAAGACTGAATAATCCCCTTAATAACTTATCTTGCTTATACAAGTTGTGTATTCAAGGGAAGGCTAGAAGTCAATCTTGGCAGACTCTAGTCACCCTATCTTTGGAGAGTTTGTGATCATCAGGACAATATGCCATCCTAAAATGTAGGACAAATCGACTTAAAAATTCTATGGTACCAAGGGCAATTGGTCTGTTAAACACCCAGATTTCTGCCAAATGCTGAGGCTGCAATAGTATAGACATAGAGGGTCTGGCACATGTAGGGATTGGCCTGAGCTGTGGGACTGGATATAATGTACTGTTTGCAAGGGGTGGGTTTTGCGCTGTTATGTTTGAACTGTTGTGACTGAGTCTTTGTTGTGATGGTACTGTTGGTTGCATACAAATTGTCCCTTGGGGATAATACATTTACCATTGAACCTTTAAGTCACAGAGACACACTTCCATACTTCCTGTCTCTCACCTTCGATGCGTTAACCCCCCCCTCCACTCCAGTCCCGGTGCCAAAGGGGATGATGGGAATATTGTGGTTGTGGCAGACCTTGGCTAAGGCACTGACCTCCTCCACACAATGAGGAAACACCACCACATCTGGGGGACAACATCTGAACAGCAGTGATACAAGATTCTCATTCACCAATCTTCATACTTCTCCACTAAATCTTTTGCTACCACACCTGGTAGAATTCAGAGTGAATTTATATTTATATAATTTATAGGAATGCACATTTAGAGACAAGCAACAGTGCTGGCATCAACAGGAGGAAATGTCTGTGTGTAAATAACCTGTTACAAGCAGACTGGAAGGAGATGTGATAAAATTATCATGTCTACATTTAAAACAATACACACATTAAACCTTTCAGTTGTGTTGAAGTGACCAAGCTGTATCTTTAAAGCTGCACCAAACAACATTTTTATATATACTATGTGTAACAAGGTCACTTGCAGAGGCGGGCCAACAAAGAATTAGCTCCCTACTTTACAGTTTCAATTAGCATTATGGAGCTTTTTAACTTCATTTAACCTATCGTTTTGGTTTTTGGACCTACAACTCAGCTCTCATCAACTTCGTGTCTGCTGCCACCAAGTGATCAAATATATAATGATGCAGCTTTAAAGACAAACAGGTAGAAGAACAAACAGATGTGCTGACTGTTAACCAGGCTCTGGGGACATCCAGTATAGTGCCATGTGGCACCCTAATCTTGTTTAGGTCTCATCGTGTCTGTTCTTGAACCAATTTTTGTGTAATGTCACACATTTTGTCGCCATCTAACTTTCAGTCAAATTCCCACCTGTTATTTGTGGAAAACACCAGCACCCTACAATATCACAAGTGTGTGTCTGTGTGGCCAAGAGAACTACACTGACCTGTGTACAGACTCATCTTTACCATGTTGCTCTCTGACAGCTTCACCCAATGAGACGCCATCCTCACCACATATCAACCTGAATGCAGAAAGTGCACTGTCCAAAACAGCACACTGTGAAGACCCCCACATGCACACAGAAAAAAAGTAAAGTAGAATGAGTCAACCTGATTACAGCAGGAAGAATATGTCAGTCTAAATGAATCCACCCCACCTAGTCACAGTAACCATCACATCCCTTGAGGTACAAGCCAAGGTGGAGGTGTGGCAGCGATCTTCGACTCAAGGCTATTAATCAACCCTAGACCTAAACATAGTTATAACTCATTTGAAAGTCTCACTCTGAGTTTCTCACACCCAAACTGGAAAACTCAAAAGCCAGTTCTATTTGTTATTGTATAGCGTCCACCTGCTCCTAATGCAGAGTTTGTAACTGAATTCTCAGGCTTTCTGTCCTGATTTAGTGCTTATACAGATAAATAGCTATGTCTTAAAAACATAAAGACCTGGATGACCTGTAATGTTTTACTTCTAAACTCTGACAAAACTGGAACTCACCTCTATCCAATCACCCCAACCAGTCGAGGTAGAAGGCCGCCCACCAAGAGCCAGAGTCTGTCAGAGGTTTCTTCCATTAAAGGGAGTTTTGTCTCCCCACTGTCACCAAGTGCTTGACCAAGGAGAAATTTGTTGGGTTTTTCCACTATAATAATAACAATAATAGTAAGGTTTAGACCCTACTTTGTAAAGTGTCCTGAGATGACTTTTGATGTGATTTGGTGCTATACAAATAAAACTGAATTGAACTGTCAATGGTTGCCTCTCAAGGCTCTTATATAATCCTATGTCCTGGGTGGACTCTGAATGATAACAATGATAATCACTTTTATTGGCCGCAACCACGTGCAGCACCAACTGACACGCAGGCACTGCTCTGGCCATCAGAAGCAACTTGGGGTTCATTGTCTTGCCCAAGGACACTTTGACATGTGGAGTGCGGAGAACAAGAATTGAACCGCCAACATTTAGGAGATGACCACTCAGTCATTCTGGTTGACCAAAGGTGTTCCAAGTCTCTTAGATTGGCTAAGGGGCTACTAGAGAAGCCATGACTGAAGATACAGGGGAGTATCCTCCCCTGTATTCATAGCAGACTAGAGGGGAAAGGATATTTTAAGAGAGAGGTTCTTCAAGGTGCAATATTATCCCTGCCTTTATTTAAACTGTACATGTAGGATCAATGTTCCGTTTTCTCCTAACCATCACATCGTGGTGGCAATGAGGTTGAGACCGTCATGAAATTAATGTCAGTGATCCAATCCTTAACTCTGGGGATGGCACAAAGAAAAGAGACCCTTCTACATACAGTACTGTGTAAACATGAACATGCTCACAGCCTGTCAGCCCATGTGTGAAAGCTATGTAAGACATGGCTCAGTGTTAGCATTTCTGCCTGCCACACAGGAGGCCTGATGTTTTTTTAACCACTAAATCACGGGAACTCTTCAGCTGCAAGACCCATATAGATACAAAACTGTAAAAAGATACAGTAATAATGCTTGAAAAAACCCCAGTGACAGGCCAGACAATGAGCTACAGATCAAGAAAATGTAAGGTTGGTGCAGAGCCTATAGCTGTTATAGATGGAAATACACACAAGAGAGTCAGCGAGGGTTTTGTGGGAAAAATAAGTTGGATGATATCTCACTTTTAAGAAGAGATAAGATAAGAAAGATAGAAAGCTACAACCGAAGGCAAAAACATTGCTCTCCAAAGAGGATTAACAGTGTCTAGCGCACTGTATCAGCTGTAAATTGGAACATCCAGTAGACATTTCTGTCCAAAGCACCTTCCACTAGTACAAATCACACCCCTGATTCTGAACCAGGGCCAGATCAATACTATTTCAAGTGCTTCACAGAAGTTAAGTTCCAGCTCGGCAGGTGTTCTTCAGCGTTTCCCTATCAGAGCATTCATTTATGTTAATTTGTGATACAGCATTCATTGAAATTAGATTAAAACTAGTTCTTAACTGGTTTGCCATAACCAAATAGGAAGTAATCATAATCACAGGTGTGACACACAGTTCCTTTGAATTTGATTTCTGTTTGCTGGAGCTTTTAATGGAGTATTGTTTATAGTGGCCTTGACTATGGGCATGTAATATCTGTGGTAATTATGAGGATTACAGGAAAGTCAAACCAAATACATTGTAAATTTCCTCATATTTGAAATCACATACATGTGTTCCTTAAAAGGTTCTTTCAAGTTTTCAGTGGAGTCCTTTTCATAGCAACCCTGACTATGATCATATAAAATGTGGTTATTTAACTGCATCGTTTTTAAAAAAATGAAAATGGAAATCACCTCAAAGGACTCTGCAACACACTGTCAAGTTGTTGATATTTTAACTCATGTAAAACCTATTACTTCAGAACTTTGCTGCCACTTTCAGTGGAATGACCAATATATGAATTCATTCTTGCAAAAATGTAAGGTAAATTCACAACAAAGTCTCTTTACACTGTAATATAAAACCTAATGCAAACTTACCCCCACTGTTAATGCTATTTCAGTTCAATTCAATTCAATTTGATTTGTATAGGACAAAATCACAGCAAGGGGACTTTAAATAGTAAGATCTAGACATTATTATTATCATTATTATTATTATTAATATTACAGAGGAAAAACCCAACAAATTCTCCTTGGTCAAGCACTTGGTGACAGTGGGGAGGAAAAACTCCCTTTAACGTAAGAAACCTCCGACAGACCCCGGCTCAGTGGATAGAGGAGAGAGAAAAGAAGAATAGCAACAAAACAGAACAAACACAACAACAAACAATCAAACACTGGGCAGGTTGATGTGGCCGGTGACTGCTCATCAGAAACCCAACCTGTTAATATGGAGAAATTGATCAAGTCTAATATGAACATGTTGATTAGGGGTAAAACATCTCTGCGCAACCTGGTCAGAGGCAAAAATATTTCAGTAAATGTAATAAGGGTTTTTTTTTATATAAAAGTTCGAATAATGTGTATATGCTTTTATGTCTTCCTTTAATTTTCTCAAAAATTTACAGCGGAATTACTTCAAAGTCAATTTCACTTGCAGTATCTGCAAACCAGTCATGGAAAATGTTTATTATTTTATCAGTTTATCAGGTTGTGGCTCACTTCACTACTGTCCACAAAACGTATGCCCTCAAACTTGTTTAGCTAACGCCAGCTCTTCAGCTAGACTGGTAAAGGGGGGGGCGCAGGTCTATGTCTATAATGCTATTACATTTGATGTTTTATTAACTGCGTTACTTGTTTATTAATATTATTGACTTTAACGTTAACGTTAGCTAGAAAAGAAAGCAGATTGAGTTTTTCTCACACACCAAACCTTTCAGCTGGTGCTGCTGCATTTGTAATTTACGTTAGCTCAACAAGTGACCTTTTAGTGCAACAATGACATGAATGGAAGCATTTAAAAATATCTTACTCTGCTGGTGTTGTCTGATTTAATGTTGCGGCAGAGAAGTACACTGTTCCTGTACGACAACAGCCGTCGAAAACCTAGCAGCATTGTTCTTCTTCTTATTCTTGTTCTTCTTCTTCTTATTATTATTATTATTATTGTTATTGTTGTTGTTCTTCTTCGTCTTCGTATTCTTTTTCTTCTTCTCTTCTTCTTGGATTTTTAACCGCGGTTGGCTACCGGCGTAATCGGAGCATTACCGCCTCCTTCTGTTTCGGAGTGTGGATCAGAGATCACATTCTACTGTCTTCTCCTAAATAATTAAATAAAATTCTGGGCAGGCCACTTGATATTTGCACAGTTGTTTTTAAATTAAACTCCTGAATCCCAGTCCCTATACGTTCTTCCTTCGGTTGATGTCTTTCCTGTTCATACTGCTGACACCCCATAATAACGTGTTACACTCTCCTCTACCTGACAATGATCACATAATCCAGTTAGGTGTTTGCCTATTGTTTTAAATGTACTGTTTATGTTAGAATGTCCTAATATCATTCTGTTAAAGATGACTTCCTCTCTTCTTGACCTTCCTATATTCCTGTTAACTGAATTAACTGTATTATTATATCTCCCTTGTTTTCCTCCATTGTTTCCACTGCTTCAATCCAAACAATTGTTTTACTTTCTGATTTACTTAATGGGACTACTGGTTCTCTGTGTATTGCTTGCTTTGCAAACTTATCCACCTTTTTCATTTCCCTTCAAACCCACACGTGTAGAGTCAACATATTTTCCTTAAATTAATCGCGTTACCATGTTGCATTATTATGACTGTATAACACCCCCACACAGACAAAAATGGCTTGCAAAGCATTTGTCTGGGCCCGGGAGGAGCAGAGTGGGCTCCGCTGTGCAGGGACCACTTTTGTAGTTGCTGCTACACTGCTGTGCAATTGCAGCTACAGTGACTTCTGTTTCGCGATGATCATTCATGTCTTTAGTGGTGTGTCACTGGACCTTTGAGAGTGGCTAACTGATTAAACAATCATAACGTTAACATGGAAAGACACCGTGCGTTGAATGGTTCTTGCTAGGTTAATCCACAGTACCACAGACATACGTTGTATTATGTCTATGCATGAGACCGTTCCCCTCAATAGCAGGAAAGTCGTTCAGTTCTGTTGAACTCAGTTCGCTCCTCTTCTTGACATAAGAATCACGTCCAACATATGTTGAGATTTTCTGCGTATACCTTTTCTCATACTATCGTTTAAACTACCACAATACTGACTTTACTCCTCTTCATTCTGGTTTTCACCTCTTGCTCTCCATCTGAGTTTTGCGCGTCATAGTAGTCATGTGTTTGCAACCCACCTATTCTTGCTAATGCTGTGAGCTTGACAGGCCTCGGAGGAGGACATGTACACGTTGTTTATCAAAATGCCTCTTTCTGTAAGAGAGTGGCGCTACAGGTCAAAGAACAGATTCAAGGTGGGCTCAGAGTGAGTTTAAAGAAGTCACTGGTGGATAGTTTCTGACAGCATACGTGGCTCCACTAACCTAGAAAGTCAAAGTAAGGGAATTCACTACTAACCTAATTAAGTATAGCCGACATTGTTTGTTGTGAAATAGTTGTGTGATGCTCTTATTAGCATTGCTATGTTAGCTGTTCAAAGTGCATGAAGCTGTCTCTGAACAAGTCAGTCACATTTGTATTAACAGAGCGCCGGTCTTATCTGTGAATTTAGTGCTGCAGTGCTTCTGTTAAAGTCGTTAGTATAGCTTAAACCCAATTAGTTTTCCATTATTCAACTTTTTTTCTTACCAACCAACCATCTCGCCTACTGACATGAATGGGCATAGGAACCAGTGACTTGAAAGTTAATGTTTAGCTAAAATTGGGATCACATGCGTTAGTTACGGTAAGGTGCGTGCCATAAGGAACCAACAGCTTGTCAAAGGTCACAAGTCACCTTAGGTTTTTGTGTTTACACAAGCAAGGCGACTTTACACTACAATATTTTTAACATAGTCTGGTGGAAGAACATTTACCCTCTGTGAGAATATTTGGCAAAACAGTTTAGGCATCCCAAACACCACCAACATATTTTGTTCCTTTGTTCTGTAAATAGGTAATTACTCCTTAAAAAGCTGTGCTCCCTGTGACTGGCAATGTACCCTGTAGACCTTCCAGATGTGGAGGACACTGACCTGACAAAAGCATCTGAGCAGTACCTCTCTTCTCTGGAGTCAAGTTCGAGTAATGAGTGGTTTGAATTGTCCAAGACCTCGAGGGTACAGTAACTGTTGTCTGACTTCATACAATTATGCTTGTTTTTACTATGTCAATTGGAGTATAGACAGAATAATAATTGCTGTTTTATTACTTCAGTTTTCAACAAATGGGAGCAAAGTGGGTGATTTTGATCAGGAATCTTTCATCAAACATCTAAATATTATTAATAGTGGACCACATGCAAGTTACACTCGTATGGACAGATTCTTAAGTGACATGTACAGTACAAGTGAGTTAAGAGAATATGTTGCATTCACCACTTCTCTCGTGCTTAGAATCTTCTCTGAGATAGCAACGAAATTCTAGACGTGTCGTACAAGTCATGAGCAGATAGCCTGGCTTTCTTCACATGAGGAAACACTCATTTGACCTACGAATTATAACAGCTTCATCTGAGTCATTTAAGTTTGAATAAAATAAAGAAATTGGTTTAATTTAAAATATACAGGATATAACAAACATAACATAAACACACCTCCTCATGAAGAGGTGATATTCAGCAGGTTGAAACAAGTGATTTACAATAAGTTGGTGCAGTTAAGAGAGTTCAGTGAATCCTACTTGGAACACTGCTATAAACAAGCCACTGAGAAATAAGAGAGTTTTAGGACAAGAACATGAAAATGTTCTTGTATGATGACCATAGTTTTTTTGGATTTTACTCTTTTGTCCCCTGAACATATTTTGTTAAACATTAGACAGAGCAAAGTGTGTGCTGTTCAGGCCAAAGAGTTTGGTTGAAGTGTCTTTCTGTCTACCCAGGTGGTGATAGCTTTTTGAAGATGACCAACTTAACTGTGCAGTGGTGGCACTTCACCTCCCCGATGATCCAACACAAGGTTTGGGACTGCACACTCCTACACACACACATACACACACACACAGATATGTACAGAGCCTAATGTATTCTCCTCTACCTTCCAGTGGTGGCTTTATACCTGCATGAGAAGTGGTGGTGCATGGATGATGTTTTACGAACATCCGACAAATCCAGGAATGGCTTGGTGTTGGTAACTGCATTTGTACACCTCTTAGTATGTCAGCATCACTGCATGGTGATAAACAGATAAGGGTTCCTACACAGGCCTGAACAGTGTGGAAAGAATTCTATCAGTCTAATAATTTAGTCCATAAAATATCAGACAACAGTGGAAGGAAAAGCCTACACTTTGCTTTGAAGTCTTGAGCACGTTATCTGGGGATTAAGAGGCTCTATCCTCTCCAAGATGTCAGAGGGTGTGATTCTTGCTTGGGGCTCTAAGTGCAAAAATGTATCAGTGGCAACTTTTAAGTTTTGTTGATCTTGTGTACTATTTTTTAAAACAATTATCAACCCACATTGCTATCCTAGTGTTTCTTGTCCCGTGACTGTAGATGTTCTTGCTTCATATTTGTGGCTGACACTATATTATTCAAGATATGATTGTGATAAGTATGATAACAAATGTCTTTCATTTTTAAATGAATAGAGTCAAATAAATTAATGAAGTAGCTTGTCGTTTAGGTTGTCATAGGGCTTTTTTCAACCAGTCATTCAGATAAATGTCAGTTTCTAAATAAACGTGGCTAGCTTTCTAAAGAAATGTTAACCAGTCGCTCACAGTCATTAATATAACATTATGCCTGACATCACTGAAAGAAAGAAAGACTCATTTGGCTAATATATAGATATAATCATAACATTTTTATTGTATGATAAATCATATGAAAATGCAACCGAATGTGGTCTTGCTCCACACTATTCTTCCAGTAGTTTCAGCTTTGTGTAATATTAGTGCTTTCTGCCACGTTAACAGTAACCAGAGTGTTCTATTGGATTGCCAAATTTACTCGTTAGTTAACTAATGCTAGCTTCAGACTGGAGGCAACATTTCATAGTTTATGTCATTGCTGGGAAACAGGATGTGATTTGGAGGAGCAAAGAGCAGTTCAGAGCAGATTATGGCATGATGGTGTTTATAGTTTGTTTCTACTGTCCCCAGCTGATTAAACAAAGTCTGTTAATTATCAATTTCCACTGGACAACTCCGGTGCTACCTGGTAGCAGCTTGTCTAAAAATGATCCAAGACAATCATAGATTGTTTGTGTAAACAAAGACTGTTGGACTTTTATAAATGGCAAAACAAAAAGTGAATCTTTTGAGGCAACATTCTTTTTTGTCTTTCGGCCAACTGACAGAATTAATACTGATCAACCGCAGCTAAGTAACTTGGTCATCCACAGTTGTCTTTATAGGTGGTGAAAGTGAAGGTTGCCAGATTAAACTTTAACTTGATACAGTTTGTTAACACACTGTTCACCATGTTACTCTCTATATATTTAAAATCTTGCTAAATTAAAATCTGACCTAAACCCTCAGGCCCCTGGGCCTAGGTCCATTAAATAACCCGTCCAAAGTATTGAGAATTCCAGAAATTCATAGCTGAGTCCCAGTATAACAGCACAAAGTACAAATTGTGTTACTATATTCACAGACAGAAATCAAGCTTTTGAAAAGTGTAGACTTTTTAAATCAAAATGGCCTCAGAAGAATAATTGGTGCAGTTAAACAAAGGCTTCATTTTATTTATTTACTATTAATACCAGGACCATGTTTTCACCAGTGCTGTTTGTTTTCACTTATGAAAGCTTCCTAAGTCAGTGTGTTGTCCCCAGGTGCAGTCGATCATGGAGAGGGTGATTGTCTTCTTGCTCAGTCAGGTAGTGGAGAGATCTTCACAGGAGGAGGCGCTGTTTTCCCTGCATCCCCGCACAGAGAGCTGCAAACTGCTGTGGAGAGACAGCCAGGCAGTCGGCTTCTACACTGTCAAACACAAAGGTACGATGGAGGAGAAGAGCACCAGGGTGGAAGTTCCTCTTTGCTGTTTCCTGGTGGATTTTCTTATTTACATGTAAATCTCGTCTAGTGCAATTTTAATATAAGTTAATCTAAAGTTAAAACCAGACAACTGATCATGTAAGGAAGCTTTTGTTCTTTCCTTCCATAGCAAAACAAATCCTACAGTTAATTTGTTTTGGGGTTACTGTATATATTGGTAGACTTATAGGTTACAGTGGCTAACGCTGTATATAGTAAATTTACAATGATAAACTTAAAACTTGGCTAATTAAATGTCTCACATTAATGGGGAATTTAACAAATGCATTAAGAAAAAGGTTTGTCTACTTAGACTTATCACCCAACTCTGCAATGCTACATGGTTTATTAATTTATTATAGGTCATGGTTTTCGTTTTACTGCAGTTTTACCGTTTGGCTCACTCTCACTGCTTTGATCACCACCAACAACAGCAGCAGGAGGCAGCTGTTCCCAACACCACCTAGCAGACAAAGTTAGCATCTATCTGGTGAGCCCAGCGGAGCATTTCGCAGCTGAAGAGCCAGATATTTCCTTCAGCTGTTCAAAACAGCTAAAGGGAAAGTGAATATTTTCACTCAAAACAGCTGGCCAATGCTGATGAGAGCAGTGAGACTGAACTCAACAGTGCCCTGAAAGACATAAAGCACTCCACAGAACTGAGAGGAAATGCAGAGTCCAGTGATAATTCTCTGGGGTTATCACTAAGCATCCCTTTTCACATCCCACTTGGTTATTTGATCACTGTCAGTATAAAAACATCCTCCTCGACTGGTGTAAAATCATTATTGTAAATAGGGGTGTTTTTGTTTTAATGTCAAATTTGATACGTTTGCTAAAGTGAAGAGTCATCTGAAAAAACTGCTTTCTAATACTGTACAGGGGACTGAGTTCCATGTTCTTGGCCTTTCTGTGTTTCAGGCAGCCTGTGTGACGGCTGGAGCAGTCGCTGCTACCAGCTCTTTTTTTGCTTTCTCTATTTCTTCTTATGTAGAGGGGAATTTTGTTCAATGATTTTTCCATATTTGGCAGAAGAATACATTTCCATATTTCCAGTCTTTACTTGTAAGTACATTTCATGGCAGATCAAATACCTAAAAGTCACAACACACCAAAAATCAAGTAGTTTAGTTTTGCTGAGCAGATAAATCTCAGTTCCACAGAGATCCCAGGTAGGATTGCCTATGAGAAAGCTAAGTCTAATAGTGTCAAAAGGAAGTGTGTGGTGTGAATTCAGTGCAGTTGTGTGTTCAGCCTCTTCTTTATATTTGTAAATGAGTTAACTATACAGCAACCTGTTAACAGGCTGTGTGTTTGTCTCTCCTTTATGTTCAGTGTGCAAGAGGTTTGCGCAGCAGCACAAGGAACATCGGGAGCGTCTGTATGAAGTGGAGGCTCCAGGGGACTGAGCTCAGTGTCGAAACATCTGGCTCATCATCCAGCTAGGCCACTATGTCCTCAGTACAGATTATTTTGTGAGAATTTCTCTATCATACTGCAAAACTAAAACCTTTCCTGAAGATCCCAGTGTTTATTGAGCTTATGTGCATTTAAAGCTACACTATATAATGTTTTTCTTAAAATGTCTTTAGAAGAAATATGCTGCCGAACATATCTTAGTGTGGAGAAGTGTGCTTTTGAGTCTCCATGCTAGCACTAGCTTAATTTCCAGTTTGCACATTGTAGCTTTAAGTAAAGCTAAAAAGCCTGTGACTTCATTTGACTCATGTCTTTCTAGGTATTAACGAGGAGAACAGCCCAACATTAGGAGAAACATTGCGGAATGAAGCAGACAACTCGTCTGAGGGTAAGAATCTCAATTTTTCACAGCCCTCTTGCTGTTAAAACATCTACTGGTGATTCACTTTACATTCGTGGGTCCATTTTGTTACATATAAATTCCCACTGAAAGCCAAAGCAGGGACTTTTTCCAGATCCACCATTTTTAGGGATGGTTGTATATCCTACCACAAGCAGAGATGTAAATTTTCACCCTCAGACCAGAACACAATGCAGCCACAAGAGACGCTGTGCTCGTGATATGTAGACCACACCTTCCTAGAGTGCATGTGGTGGTTAGCTTAGTAATACAGCAAAGTTAATATTGAGCTCATAGTTAAAGGTGGTATTGTCCATAACATAACCATAACAGGCCTATACATTATATCACTTTGGGCTAGCCCCATACTACGCCGGAACATCAAACCGCGACGTCTCCCGGTGCCAGCTTTGCAGCTGGCCATAGCAGTAGTCAAAGCATGAAGAAAATCAATGTGTGAATGTCTGTTGATTGTGTGGTGTGTAGCTAAAACATTCTGACACGACCTCTAGTGACATGTCATAACATTGATTTGATTTGATTTGATTTGATTTATTCTTTCATTAAACATAAGAAAACATGACTACGATTATGGTTAAACACGTCATAACAATAACAATAAACCTTCTGTCTCCTAACAGTAATCAACTTTCTGTCTAGTTATCCTTGAACCTGAACAACCTGGAGTACCCTTATGGGAATGACTAAGCATTTAACAGCCTGAGCTAGACATCCTGTCTACACTAAACATTTTTAACCAATGTCTATCTGACTAAAAATACCTAACACTTTTGTTCACTCTGTGTTGATGACTTACAGTTGGAAGTGCATGCTGGGATAGGGCATGCTTTCTCATGTGGAGTTTCTTTGACTCACAGGTCTCCCGGTGCCAGCTTTGCAGCTGGCCAGAGCAGTAGTCAAAGCATGAAGAAAATCAATGTGTGAATGTCTGTTGATTATGTGGTGTGTAGCTAAAAACATTCTGACAAGACCTCTAGTGACATGTCATAACATTAAACATAAAAAAATATTATGACTACGATTATGGTTAAACACGTCATAACAATAACAATAAACCTTCTGTCTCCTAACAGTAATCAACTTTCTGTCTAGTTATCCTTGAACCTGAACAACCTGGAGTACCCTTATGGGAATGACTAAGCATTTAACAGCCTGAGCTAGACATCCTGTCTACACTAAACATTTTTAACCAATGTCTATCTGACTAAAAATACCTAACACTTTTGTTCACTCTGTGTTGATGACTTACAGTTGGAAGTGCATGCTGGGATAGGGCATGCTTTCTCATGTGGAGTTTCTTTGACTCACAGCTGAAGGTCCCACACCGGCAAGCTCATACAGTGGCAAGAAAAAGTATGTGAACCTCATAGAATTTCATGGTTTTCTGCATAAATTTGTCATAAAATGTGATCAGATCTTCATTTAAGTCAAGAGTATTGACAAATATAATGTGCCTAAAATAATAACACAAAAAAATTCTGATATTTCATGTCTTTATTGAAGACACTTATTCAACATTCAAAATGGTAGTGGAAAAAGTAAGTGAACCCTTGGAATTAATAACTGGTTGACCCCCCTTGACAGCAGTAACTTCAACCAGGCGCTTCCTGTAGCTGTGGATCAAAAGGTTGACATACTTTTTCTTGCCACTGTAGATCAGAAAACTCAGTTATGTGTGATCTAGACATATGGGTCATAGGCCAAAGTAATGAAGATTTTATTGTCAGCGCATTGCATTTGTAGGAATGAGAGCAGATTTCTTTGAGTCTAACCAGTCATTATTTTGCCTTAGAATGACATTGATGAAATTGAAGATTGAAGATGAAATTAAATCTTGTGATCCAGGCCAAGGAGGAAGCTCCCCAAGCAGCATTCTCTCTGGATCAGGGTGTAGCCCTGCAGCCCACACAAGTCATCTGGACACTGGACCTCCCGCCAGACCACTACAGTCCCTAAATATTAAACATGCTCAGAAGTCCAAGCCCTCTGTATCTGTACAGCCTCTCAGAGAGAAAGCAGAGGAAATACACAGAGGTGCCAAGCGAGTCACATGGACATGAGTTCAACTACTGGTACAGTCACTGTGTGCAACAGCAACCCTCAGAGGGAACTGTTAATATGTGGAAGCTATAGTCACCTGAACCTGGGTCACCTTTATATTGTGGTGTTGGAATGAAGTTTACACACCCTTTCAGACTGATATTTGAACATGAGTTCACAGTACAGTGCATTAGAAGTACCACAAACCATACAATAAACTTTTTTAGTGTGATAAATGTTTTGTTCATATTGTTTCGTTTCTATCCAAACAGAAGCCAAACAATGTCTTTTTTAATTTAAAGGTGCTGCGAACTGGTAAAACACAGAGGTTATTTTAATTGTTCTGGCTGAGCAGACCTCTTTCCAGGGGTGTTTAGGACTGGACAGACCATGCTTTTTTGACATCTCCATCACTCCCCATTACCATTTGTTCATACACGATAAATTACACCGTTCTTAATACAATGGTTTGATGACTTCACGCAGCACCCAGCACATTTCCATCCACCTTCAATCTGAGCAGAGGACTAGTCAGTAAGACTGAGGATGTGCAGGGCCTTCTTCACTTCACACACAAGCTGAACATAATCATTAATTATAAAAAAATTTAAATAAAATGGGGCATAAGCCAGTACGTGTTTGTTATTTAAGGTGTTTTAAGAAATGTCTTGATTCACATAATCCTGTGGTTTTCAACAAAATGTCATCTTAAAGGAAATACACTCATTCACTTTTCATTGAGGAGACTGATACCACTCTTAATATCTCTATGATAAACTGGAAATAAGGGGGCAAACACGGTGCGACATCTATGGGTTTGTCCAAAAGCAACAAAATCCACCTGTCCCCAATCATTATATTTTTTAATGATCCTTATATGCTGGACTATTCAGCATATAATCCTCAACCAGTGTTGATGAATTTTAGGAAGAGGTGCATGCAGAGATTGGCCCCGGGCAGAAAGTCCCAGAGGGAATATTTTGTCATCTTTATGCAGAATGCAGGGGGAAAGAGCACCATTAAAATGAGAGGAACCTGAGGTCAGTGAGCACCTATAATGTGAATATCCCACTGGTAATA
>NW_018128029.1:535469-544098 GCF_001952655.1 Monopterus albus | reverse complement strand
TAAATCTTTTGATCCAGGCTGAGGAGAAAGCTCCCCAGGTAGCATGTTCCCTGAGACAGGATGTAGCTCTGCAGCCCACACCAAACATCTGGACTCTGGATCTCCTGCCAGACCACTGCAGTCCTTCAAAACATTCTCAGAAGTCCAGCCTCAAAGAAAGAAAGCAGAGGAAACACACAGAAGTGCCAAATCTTCCATATCTCCTTCTTTGTTCCTGCAGTTTGTCATTCTTGTTGGTACACGTATGTTGTACTTTGATGACATAATGCCCAGTCAGTGGTGGAGAAGTACTCCAAATCCTTCAATTCAAATTCATTAAAGTAAGGTTCAGGGTCACCTGACACCTCGGCGCGTCCAATAGCAGAGAATCTGCAGATAGTTGTAGCTTGTCTATCTTAATACAATGCAAACGAGGTGTTATTTTTGTCTGTCCAACTTTACTGAAGTGAAATGGGCCTCCACATTATGCCGGTTTTGACTGCGCGTTTTCTTTTTTTATTATTGTTCCCCCGCATCCAACAAACATCTCTTGCGCTGTTTTCAGCCGTCGGCATATGCTGCTTAAAAACCGAACGCACCTTTCTGACACGCCTCTGCGTGTAGCAACAGGAAACAGGAAAAGTCTCGGAGAAGGAAGAAAGTTTAAATACATTCTATGAAAAATGAGCCGAATTTATGTCAACACGTCTTTACAGAACAAACCAGTGCACAGTGACACATTTGACCGTGTGTGGTCTCCGTCTGCGTATGAAAGGTAGGGCTTGAGTCCTGCTGACAGTGAGCTAGTTAGTTTACGAATCGTCGGAAAAAATTAAAGAGTACTTTGCCATAAATGTTGAGGGTCTCACTTATACACCTTTAAAAAAATTTTTTATCGTGTCTGGTTGGTTTTGTATTGTAATAAACCCCTAATTAACAATTCAATTAAACTGTAAATGGCGTAAAGTTATTAACTTCTGCTAGCAAATGCCCTTTGTCGTGTGCTGCACTAGGTGAACAACCACTTAAACTTCATAGTTGATAATAAGAATAAAAACAACGGGGCTCGGACCCCTGCAGTCCAGTATTCAGGTTCAGTACCTGTCAGTACAAAGTCTGAGCTTGGCATTGTTCACCCCGTCGGGCCCATTGCTGAAAGGAGTTTAGTTCTTTAGTTCTCCATTATACAGAGCTCTACCATGAAGAACAGAAGTTTCACAATATTGTACATTTTTTATTGGTACAATAACGTACGAATTGAAGTCAAATCATTTTAATATTTGATATTTTTCTTCCACACAGTGGCCAGGGAATTCTTCTACAAGGAAAGCTGCTGGATGTGTCCAGACATGCAGTCAGTGATGTCAGCAATCAAAAGGTACAGCAGGCAAACCAGCCAGGGCTTAGCTGACTTAGCTGTGAGCCCCTGTCGTCAGAAAAGACATTCTATCTGTACTGTAGACCGACAGCACCTCCTTTCCCCTAAAGAAACAGGGCTGTTTGGATTTTCAGTTCACCCTGCTGTGAATGTGTACTTTGATGTTGGGGATGATAAGGAAAAATGTACCATAGTACAAAGTCATTCATTTGTTTGTTCAGGTCAACACATCATTTTCAAAGTAAATAAAAAGTAATAATTTAATCAGAGTGTTTAAAATAAGGATTTCCACAAACCTTGTTTGTGTTCATGTGTTCCTGAGCAGCTTTGGCTCTGTTTATGCTTTAAACGAAACAGAAGTCTTTATGAGTGTTAGTTTTTTGGGCAGACTAAACATAAGCAAAGGACACAAACCACAATTTTCATTGCTCTTTTCTACTTTTGGCAGGTCCGTTTCTATGTTCTGTACATCAAACCCAGCCACATCCATCGGAGGAAGTTCGATGCAAGGGGACAGGAAATTGAGCCAAACTTCAGTGAAACCAGAAAGGTCAACACGGGTTTCCTCATGTCGTCCTACAGTGAGTAGATCACAACAAGCCTTTGAGTTTATGTTTACATATTTTCTTTCCTTCCCAGATTTTGTCTACCATGTATTTATTTGTAGCTTAAAGTTGAATCTCTGCCAACTGTCCAGTGTCAGGTGTTTCGGTGGAAGACATTTTTGAACTGCGGCTGCACCCTTAAATCTCTTATGTGTCATGCTCTGTAGGATAGTGTACAACTTTGTGTGTGAATTCAGTAGAGCACATAGATGCATCTCTGACAGCAGAGGGACATACCTACTATATCTGCACATTTTCTGCTGCTAAGTTCATCCATTATCTATATTGCTTATCCTGGAGCCTTTCCCAGCTGACACTGTGTCAGAGGCAGAATGCAGCCACATCACCAGTCAACCTGAACTGCATGTATCTAGACTGTGGGAGGAAGCCAGAATACCGGGAGAAAACCCACGCAGCCACAGGGGGAGCATGCAAACTCCACACAAAAAAGATCCAGTCAGTGCTAACCTCTGCAACGCCATACCGCCCTGACCAAGTGAAATGTGGACTGATATGCTCACAGGAAGAAGACACACCTGGCATTTGTCCATTTTCAAGTCCTTATGGCTCAGTATTTAAATGCCTTGAACGTTAATTTTCTCAGTGAACTTAAGTGTCTTCACTGTTGTTGCTATCTCAGTAAATCTTGAATATATTGCCAAATATATGTCGACAATGAGGACACATCAGATATCCTTTAAGATGGTGCCGACAGTGATGGCAGCCTTGGTTACTCGCACTTTCTTGTTTGTTGTTTTTCTTTGTTTTCTCGGTCTTTTGCAACTCATCCCGGATTACTTTTACCAGAGAAGAACTGTTAAATATCGGACAACTCACACCGAACGACCTTCCTCCGATTTTTGTGAAGGAAGAATGCTGTATGGACATTCTGATCGGAGGCGCAGCTGCCATATACGGGACCTGGAAGAAACGCCAGTGTGGCAAACGAGCGGGCGCCTTAGTGAGGCTACTCCAGAGAGGGACCCGGACTCCACTCCCGTCTATTCACCTAGCAAATCTCCGCTCCCTGGTCAACGAGAGGAGGTGGAATCTGCTTCTACATAAATGAAGGTTGGTGCACAGATGTCACAGTGCTACAGAGGACATGTAACACAGACTTGGGCTCTTTTTATCAACTGCAAACCCTTCTATTCTCCTCTTGAATTTTCGAGCTTCATCCTGGTGGGTGCCTATTTAAAGCCACAGGCCCACGCTAGTGCATTACAGCTCCTGGCAGAACTGATAACTAGCCTGGAGCTAGAACATCCTGACTCTCCACTCATTGTTTAGGGGACTTTAACAGAGCAAATCTCACCCACGAACTGCCCAAATACAGACAGCACGTCACCTGTCCCACCAGGGACAAAATCACACTGGACTACTGCTACACAACAATAAAAGACACCTATCGCTCTGTCCCCTGCGCAGCCCTTGGACTCTCTGTTCACTGTATGGTCCATCTTATTCCAACCTACAGGCAGAAACTTAAAGCTGCGAAGCCTGTGGTTAAAACAGTGAAGACCTGGACTGAGGAGGCTAAGTCAGAGCTACAGGCCTGCTTTGACTGCACAGACTGAAGTGTATTTGAGACTGCAGCTACAGACCTGGATAAACTCACTGACACTGTGACATCTTATATCAGCTTCTGTGAGGATGTGTGTGTGCCCAAAAAGTCCTTCTGTACATACAACAACAACAAGCCCTGGTTCACAGCAAGCCTCAAGCGACATCATCATGCCAAAGAGGAGGCCTACAGATGTGGGGACAGGACTCTGTACAGCCAGGCCAGTGTTGGAGACCCAGTTCTTTTCACCACTAACTCTGAGAGACGAAGCAGTCCAAGTAACGGTGTTGGACCCAGTTCTTTTTACCATGCTAACTCTGAGAGACGAGGCAGTCCAAGTAACTTCAAAACAGTGCTGATTTATTCAGTGATCACAGGTAAAAATTAACATTACACGCTCAGGAGTCTTTGCACCTCCAACATGCACACAGGCAGCTGAAAGATGAAAAGCCCTGAACCATAACAGGCCTATACATTATATCACTTCGGGCTAGCCCCACACTACGCTGGGACGCCAAACCGTGACGTCTCCTGGTGCCAGCTTTGCAGCTGACCATAGCAGTAGTCAAAGCATGAAGAAAATCAATGTGTGAATGTCTGTTGATTATGTGGTGTGTAGCTAAAACATTCTGACATGACATTAAGCATAAGAAAATATTGTGACTATGATTATGGTTAAACACGTCAAAACAATAAGACTAAACATTCTGTCTCCTAACAATAATCAACTTTCTGTCTAGTTATCCTTGAACCTTGTTGGGTATTTTTTTTAGTCAGATAGATATTGGTTAGATACTTGTTGTATTAGAAATGTCTTTAGTGTAGACAGGATGTCTAGCTCAGGCTGTTAAATGCTTACTCATTTCCAGGAGTTACTCAAGGTTGTTTATGTTCCAGGATAACTAGATAGAAAGTGGCTATTGTATGATATGTTTAGCCGTAATCTTAATCATAATATCTTCCTAGGCTTAATGTCAGGACATGTCACTGAATGTCCTGTATGTTCTTAGATACACACCACTTAATCAACACTCACACACATTGATTTTCTCCATGTTTTGACTACTGCTACGGTCAGCTGTAAAGCTGGCATATCAGGTGACGTCATGGTTTGACGTGCCTGTGTAGAATAGGGTTAGCCCAAACCAGATATAATGTACAGGCCTGTTGGGTTCAGGGTCTTTCATTCTTCATCTGCCTGCGCGCAGTATTGGAGGTGGAAGATGCCTGGACGTGTAATGTTAATTTTACCTGTGATTCTTTGAATAAACCAGCACGGTTATTTTTTTATATATCCAAGTGGTCCGCTTCGTCTCTGTGAGTTCCTGGTTAAAAGAACCGGAAGTAGCTTTCAACCTGAACAACCTGGAGTACCCCATGAGAATGACTAAGCATTTTAACAGCCTGAGCTAGACATCCTGTCTACACTAAACATTTCTAATACATAAAGTATCTAACCAATATCTATCTAACTAAAAATACCTAACACCAGGAACACACTGACAAGGGAGATCACAGCAGCAAAGAGGAGCTACTCTGAAAGCTGAAGGCTCAGGTTTCAGCCAATGACCTTTTGTCTGTGTGGAGAAGCCTGAAAAGCATCACTGGCTATAGAAAACCACTCCCACCCTCCACCTCAGACCCAGCAGCTGCTCCCCCGACAATCACCATCCTTCCCTCCAGCCCCCCACCTCTAACGATCTGTGAAAAGAATGTGCGTGGCCTCTTTAAAAAACAAAGGATCAGAAAGGCACCAGGCCCAGGCAGTGTGGCCCCCTCCTGCCTGAAAGTGTATCAGCTGGCCCCCATCTTCACACTCATCTTCAACAGGTCCCTGGAGCTGTGTGAAGTCCCCTCCTTCTTCAAACGCTCCACCATCATTCCAGTCCCCAAGAAAACCTCCATCAGTGGACTGATCGACTACAGACCTGTAGCCCTGGCATCTGTAGTTATGAAGTCCTTTGAAAGACTGGTGCTGGCCCACCTGAAGGACATCGTAGACCCCCTGCTAGACCCCCTGCAGTTTGCCTAACAGGCAAACAGGTCATTTGACGATGCAGTAAACATGGCACTGCTTTACATCCTGCAACACCTCGACTCCCCAGGGACCTATGCACGGGCCCTCTTTGTGGACTTCAACTCAGCATTCAACACCATCATCCCGGACATCCTCCACCCCAAACTGACTCAGCTCACTGTGCCTGCCCCCACCTGTCAGTGGATTACCAGCTTTCTAACAGACAGGAAGCAGCAGGTGAGGCTGGAGAAAACCACATCCAGTACCCGGACAATAAGCACAGGCGCCCCCCAGGAATATGTGCTCTCCCCTCTGCTGTTTTCACTCTACACCAACGACAGCATCTCGAAGGACCCCTCTGTCAAGCTCCTAAAGTTTGCTGATGATATAACAGTCATTGGTCTCATCCGAGATGGTGACGAATCTACAGACGGGAGGTTGAGCAGCAGGTCCTGTGGTGTAGCTGCAACAACCTGGAGCTGAACACGCTCAAAACAGTGGAGATGACAGTGGACCTCCTGGGCTCCACTGTCTCCCAGGACCTGTAGTGGACATCCAACATCAGGACCATCACCAAGAAGGCACAGCAGAGGATGTACTTCCTGTGGATTATCTTATTGTGCAGATTATACAGATCCATACAGGTCTTTATTTTTAAGTACCTTATTTTTATTCCTATTTATCTCATTTCAGTGAGCATTCCTTTGTCTGTTTGCATTGTTTACTGCCTGTTTATACTGCTTATTTTGCATTGTTTGCACTGTTTGTGCTTGTTAATACTGCTTATTTTGTTATATTACACAGCCTTACGCTGGTTTACTGTTTACTTGCCCTTTGCATGGGGATATTTACATGCACATTGAGAGCCAATGTACCAGAGTCAAAATCCAACTGTGTCCGACACACCTGGCCAAAAAAGGCAGATTCTGATTCTGATTTTGACATTTTCAAGTTGTGTAAACCTCAAACCTTATAGTAGAGATGTGGTGGTGTTTAATAGGCAAGTATGTTGCTTATATCCTGCTCTGGGGAGGGAAGTTTACCACCAGGAATGCATATCAGTGTTGATCTTTTATATCAAGGCCTGCTGGCAATCTTTGACACAATCTGTGGTGTTGTCCACGCTGCAGAACCTTTAGCTCCCTGACTTTGGACATTAAGGGATTACCACTCAAGTGACAATGATTCTGTTGTGTTTGCATTAGCAGAGAGATGCCTCGCATCAAACCAAGCACTCCCTTTCCCTTGCTATCATGCAGCTTTACCATTAAGTCCAAAGAGAGAACACAAAGTGATAACATGAGCTAAACACTAACAATGTTACAAGTAGTGGTGTTCCAAAATGAAGGAATCGGTATATATATGCTTGTATATGTAAAAGGCTTGACACAAATGGAGTTTATGCTGATATATACTGACTCTAGGAAATAGCCATATGTTGCATGCAAAAGTCCAACACTGACAAAGGCTTTCACATTCTCCTGTCTACTTGCCTTGTAAATGATGCCAGACTAATTACCAGCTACACAAATAAAAGCATTTCAATCATAAATCATAAAATTAAATATGATCAGCCGCTGTTGTGCATCTTCTGTCCATACAGAGGTGGAAGCCAAAGGGGAGTCAGACCATCTGTCTGAGGAGCAGCTGTCAGCAATGGTGAACAAACCTGAACTGGTGAAAATCACTGACAAGCACCGACCCAGGGGTACATGGGCCTTCTGGTACCCAGAGTCAGAGATGGACAAAACAGAGCTGGAAACAGGACAGGATGTTCGGCTGAAGACCAAAGGAAATAGTCCTTTCATATGTGAGTCTGGAAAATACAGCCTTTATGTCACATTAATGCTAAAGAGGGAAGAAGACTCCACTGTTGAAACTGGTGTATGTTTAATTAAGTACAAGATCTTTTTTACATGTTGTGATTACATTAGCTTTGTTCTTTAGAGCCATACGGTCTCTTTGGTTTTCTTGGTCTTCACATTGATGAAGCTTTTTCGAGCACTGACCTCAGTGGCAGAGGGGAGGGAATGATATTAAAGTCCAGGTAAAGTAGAAATAAATATGGTCTCAGTTTGTCACACCAGGAAGATGTTATTAACCACTCAGCCAAATTTGAATGATTAAAAAGATCACCAAGTATATAAAATTAGCATTCAAAATCATGAAAAAAATAAGGAGTATCCTCTGCTCTGAAATTATGGGGGTGTGTCGCGGGAAGACACGGGAACTGCGCCTGTTCTCATCATGGGGAGAACATGTAGGAAAGATGCATTTGCGGGGTGAAGGCATAGCTAGCAAACTGTAGGCTGTAGTAGGTGTAGTAACTCACGATAAAACAGGAGAACTGGTGCTAATGAGCTAGGGCTCTACAGGAGCATTTTAATAAAGACCACTGAATGAGAGTAGAAATATGGTTTTAGTGTTTATGGAGCCGCTTCTCCTTTGTGTTGGTGTTTGAACGAGAGTGGGTGGTGCTCCAGATTGTACACACACACACACACACACACACACACAGAGCAGACAGCTGCTGTCGCAGCAGTGGAGACAGGGAGCCCAGGAGAAGTGAAACTTATGGCTGAAGTTTACAGTTCCTATGCTGGTAACTGTACATGTAATAAAACCTTTGTGCGTAAAAAGCCAGTAGGAGTAATTTAACAAAACACCTGCTAAACAAACATAAACTTGCAGTGAAGCCACACTTTCAGCTTTGCCCACAGTCTGCAAGCTTGTTAGGCTAACAGCTAATAACTAGCTTAACTGCAGTGCTCTGAAAAGTGCAGCAGCTTCATGGTCCACTGTGTGGCCATTGTCTCCCTCATGTCTCTCGCCTTCCAGCGTCCACAGTCGGTTCAGACCTGCTCCACCATGTTCACCATTCATGTGTTAGTACTAAAGGCTCTATTCCATTATAAAGCCTCGTCCGGTTCTTTCAAACCAGGAACTCCGAGGGACGACTCAGACCACTTGAGTATATAAAAAATATAACCGTGCTGGTTTATTCAAAGAGTCACAGGCAAGAATTAACACTTCAAGTCCAGAGATCTTCCAACCCCAGGCTGCCCAAGCAGCCCGGAAGCAGAAAA
>NW_018128029.1:521736-529935 GCF_001952655.1 Monopterus albus | reverse complement strand
CAGGAAGACCCCGAACCACGCATTGCTATACAATATTAATCCTTTCTGGGCTGTCGAACCGTGACGTCACCTGATATGCCAGCTTGGCAGCTGCGCAGAGCAGTAGACAAAACATGAAGAAAATAATGTGTGTGGCTGTTGTTTTCGTGGTGTGTATCTAAAACAATTTGACATAACATTACACATTAAGACAAATATTATGGTTACTTTTACCGTCATAATAACATTTGTCCCTGACGGCAGCCTTTCTGCCTTAACTAACCTTGCATTTAACAGCCTGAGGAAGACATCCTGGCTACACTAACATCTTCTAATACAACAGATCTCTAATCAATATCTATCTAACTAAGAAAGTACCTAACAGTACCTTTGAAGTTTTGAAATCTTGAGGAATATAAGACAAACAGATTCAGTGCAAAGTGTGGAGAGTTTTCCTCAGAGGAAACTTGTTGTCTGGGGTGTCAGACAGGTAGCATTAAAAATTCATTCAAATTTTTTCATGTTTCTTTAGTTCAGTTTCATTTAGTCTACATTTGCCTGTTTCACATGAGAAAATGTGACAACCATAATTTCTGCCTTTGGCCAGACTCAATAAAAAGAAGATGAAGCATTCAGTCATTGCTTTGGTTACCTGGTGTTTTGGATGAGATACTGAGGAAGTTGTCAGTGAAGACAGAAGTTTGAAATGATCTAAGAAACGACATGAGATTATTTTGATCTTGTCAGTATCAGCAGGCCAGTGTTGCTGTAGACACTGTAGGTCTGATGAACACATAAGCACAGAGGTTATTTTGCTGTCCTGGCTCCAGCTCCACCTTGTATAGCTTCCTTTTACCAGATAGTAAGTCATTTGAAATGCATCTCCTGTCACACAGGCGATATTTAATTGTACACCTTATTTCAGCTTAGTAATTTCACATTTCAGGAATTTAAGAAAGCCTATAAAATTTTGGAGGCCAGATAATGTACAACAGCATTTTGCTTATTTAGTTACAGAGAAGTACACATTTTAAATCTAGTTTCAGGGGCTTTACGATCTGTGAACACTTTTAAAAGGCATCTGCAGAACTTGTTCACATTAGCATTTGTGTAGCTTTTGTTTCATTCTGTCTGTATTTTGTCTCGCTTCTTTCTGAAGTACTTGTGCCATCTGCTTCTGAAAGGTCCTACATTAAAATTTGCTTTCTTTGGTCTTTCCAGTCTCCTTAGCCAAAGTGGATGGTGGCACAGTGACCAGGTGTAACTTTGCTGGAGATGAAAAGGCTGGAGCATCGTGGACGGACAAGATCATGGCCAACAAAGCAGATGCAGGCAACACTCAGAAGCTGGGAGGAGAAGGAGCAGGAGCAGGAGCAGAGGAGGATGAATGGGTGAGAACATGTTGTACCAGAGTAAAAACTTGTCCTACACAAACAGAAACCAGAGAAGCTTCACCTCTCCCACTTCTCTCTCAGGACGACTAAGAAAACCATCACTCCCATCAGTCTGAGCTCTTGGCCCTGATCTAGCTTCCAGCTTGGCTCCATTTCTGGCTCTCTGTGTTTGGACTGGACTCCCACAATTCACTGGGGTACTGCACCTCCTACATGTGTGGATTTGGGACAAGAAACCCTGCATCACTTCCACAGTATGAGACCAGATTCTTTGAGCTGCACACAGTGGATCTGGCTGTTAGCTGTGATGCAGACGGTCTTTGAAACTTCACCCATTTCTTGTTTACTTTGGCTTAAATCACTACATTTATCAGACTGGTACTATGCTTGCTTGTGTGTGTCCACATGGACTGTACCCTAGTAATAATAATAACAATTTGTAAATATTCTCCAGTCAGACAGGATTATATTCTCTGAAGGAAGTTAGGTGACTTTAATATTGCGCCCACTGAACAGAGACCATATGTGCAGTAGTTTTCCCCATGCCCTGGTATTATTGTCCTAAATACTACCCGTTGTCTTCCAGCTTTACTCAGTCCTTCCATATGTCTCTCAGTTTATTTTAAAGTGCATGTCTGGTTTTCTTTTCATTCAGCCAGCTCTAGGTCTTCTTATAAATTTTTTATCAACTCAAGGCTGAGGCTTATGCATCAGCAGTATTTAATTCCAATGTGAAACTGGGTGTTTGGTCAGTTTAGTTTTACTGTGTCCTAAAGTCCTGTGAGGGTGAGTAGAGAAAGGGAAAAAAAAACAGTGGTATACATATACTCTAATTGTACTTTGATACACTCCCGTATTCTTATAGTTGCACCAGGTAAATTCAGTTTTAGTCATACTGCTCAAGGTGACAAATTTGCCCCAGAGTGCTACATGTAGTACCCAAGAACAGTGTAACAAAATCAGGGAGATTAACTTATGTGAAACTGCAGAAATCTCTTCAGCAGCGGGTGAAACAGAAGAGAGAATGAAGACAGATTGTTCCTCATACTGAGGTGGAATCTAATGCAAAGAAAATATATGTGCTTCTTCATGATTTATAGAAGTAATGATGCAACAATTATTGCTGCTTAAAGCCTCTGAAGTCTTCTCAGGTGTCTGTGTAACACAAACATTCATGACTAAATAAGCAATAAAGTCTATGAAAAAGCATCTCTAAGTACTGTTTTAGTTAACGCTCAAAACCTCAGCTAATGTGTTCCATCAGGACTGCATGGGTATATTTTGATCAGGTTTATGGTTTTACAATGACCAAACAGCCCACCAAGTGTCATCAGGTCTTCTTGATATTATAAATCATGAAGTCAGTAAATACAAAATGTAATGGAATAAAGGACTCATCTTTAGTACAAAGTTTGTTTTTTATTAAAAATTATTTCAGCAACATAAAGAATAATTAGGTTCCTTGATTATACCACATATAACACACATATAGACATGGTTGGTCTAACAAAAATACGAGGTTCTCTGCTTTGATCATGATGTGCACTGTTAAAGTTTAGCTGTTGCACTAACTTCTGAATCAATCCATTTTCCACAGTAAAAAATTACGTTTGGATTATAAACTATTTCTGATAAATGTCAAAAGCAACAATAAAAAGGTGATTTTAAAACGTTTATATGTATTTATGACACAGAGCTATGTAAGGTTGATTCCATTCTACTGAATAGCCTTTATACATATTGCACATGAGTATATACATGAACACTGCTGTGTCTTTACTTTGGTCTTGAGTACCACTTTTCTCTCATGAATCACAGTGACAGTCACTCTTGCTCAGTTGTTGTGAAGTGGATTCAGTGGAGGCAGAGACTGCCAGCACCACTAGCCTGAGAGGCTATAAACACTGTGAAGTTGATTCTCTTTCAAACCACTCTAGTACAATCTCTTTGTTCTTGCGGACCCACTCAATGTTGACCCGGGTTTGCTCTATGGCCTGGTTTACTGCCCTGGTAGCATATTCCACATCATATTTAGTTGCAAAATGCTCCAGCTGCGCGCACACACACACACACACACACACACACACACACACACACAGGATGATAAAATGATGTTAGGAAACCACATTAGATCTGCCAAAGAAACAAAAAAAGGAAGTCTTGTCTCATAATTATGAGACAATATAAACATAATTCAAATATACTGCACCATATCATGTACAGATTTTAAATGCTATTTTCAGCCCATCATGATGCTGTCACACAACAAAATAAAAATCCTGTCAGTTTATATTTTTGAAAGTACAAATTGCTTTGTGGACCAGATAACATGGACCAAAACCAAAATGAATCAATCATTCTCCCAAGTGTTGCAACTGTAGCCAAAGCCTAATTATTTCTTACCCCATTCAAATAAATGGGGAAATTCAAACTTCAGCATACTTTCAGCTAGCAAAAGCATTCAGGTGTCAAAATGTTCAGCTTTTTCAGGGCGATATTTCAGCATTCAGCATCCATACGCATTTTCTTCAGAAAATGCAATTTTCTAGTTCCTTCTTCCTCTGTGTCACAGAGATCCACTGTTGTCCAAAAACTATTACACATCTTCCTTCTTTACCAGGAACACTCCTGTAAATCATTTTGACTTGGCCTCTCATATGCTGTTCTGCTGCTAGAAGTGACTTGGAGTAACATTTACTATAAAGCTGAGACTGAGTCAGAAGTTCATAGTAATGAAGGAACATGCCACCCATGCAAGATTGTAGCTCACTGATGTGTTTTTAAATGTTTCTGGGCAACAGTGGAGCTTTATGACACAGTGGAATATGATATAACAGGCTTAGAGTACACACAAGTGCTTGTTATTGGGATCAATTCACTGTCAGGTATAATCTTTTTATGAGTTACAAAATATAACTTTCAGTGACAGAGAGACGATGAGAAATCAGGGTACATGCAGTTACTCGTGTAAATCACTTACTGGTTCATGACAGGAAAGATGAGAGTTTTCCTGCCTAATGGATTTATGATCTGAACATAGATAAATAGCTGAAATTACCTCCTCTAGTTCAAACTGTGTTGAGAACCTGCTGGTCACTCCTTCAATCAGTGAGGCTCCACCCCTGGCAGCAGAGAAAGGCAGGCAACAAAATATTAGAAACAGCTTTCAGTAGAACAAAGTAGAGTTCAACAGACTTGAGTCAGGTGAATCGACGCCTCTCTGAAACCGTTTGAACGCAAACTGAACATCCTCCCCTTCATAAAGGAGTTATTAGAGGGCTGCAGGAATAGACTGACTTAGTTGTAGTTAGGTTGATTTCAAAACCGTAAACTAGCATGAACCAGAATATTTTCTGAAAGAAACCTTAGGTATTGATTTGCACTGATCTTAATGGTCAAACTGTTTTACTGATTAGAGGACAGTTTTAAATCCCTGCTGATTACTTGTTTTACTGTCACTGTTAGTTTATGAAATGAAACTCTGTGTGTTATGTATGGACTTGGATACAGTCAGCTTCCTGACAACGGCACTAACAGCGCGGATTTTATGAAGGAGAACAAAAAAAAGAAGCAAGACCTTTGCACCTGATGACACCATGTAAGATTTTCATAAGCCCCTGCTTATTGTCTGTTTTTTGTGGCCCTGCTTGTTTATTCAAGTAATTTGTTTGCTGGTCAATTCAGTGTAAAGACACCTCTGTAAATCACAGCCCGAAGGCAAGATGAGGCTGAGTTTAAAGTTGCTTAAGTGACTGCTTTTTTTGCCCACGTGGGAGCCAAGGGACAAACTGCTACACTCTGTTCTAACACATGAACACTTAAAGTTGTTAAGCCCAACAATTGTTTATTTACACACTGAGCAGAAATCACGAGTTGTGTATTTGTCAGCCTGATAGACAGGAGGCAGGGGAGACCAAAAGCAAAGCAAAGCACAATCAGGCGGACAGAAACATGATTCCAAACGAATACTAATGTTGCTCCTTCGAACATGTTAAATCAACTTCATGCGGTCACGACACAACAGTTGTGCAGGACTTTAAGTTTGCAGAGAAATTCTGCCTCCAAATGGACAAAGAAACAGATTGGTGGCGCTATAAAGAGAAAAAGAAATTCATGTCTGTTCTGACTCATAGTGTAACTGCTGCATTAGCACGGCTTCTCCACCCTAACAAGCATATGTGCTGGGGCAAACCATGAATATTTAAACCTGCTGGAATTAAAGCAGCTACATTTACACTTTTAGCATGAACACAAAATACTGCTTATCATCCACCTCAAACCAAAGGTTTTTCTTCCATTTCACACCTATATTGGACCAACCCAGCTACACAATCTCAAACATTCGTTCAGTTAAGTCAGAAAACACTATGTAATCTGTATAAACCAGTAAGAGAATCAGTGGACACAGTGTCTTACTCCTGACTGACGTATTCCCAGTGCGCTCTAATGAAGTTCCAGGCCAGCGCCTGACCCGCCACATTCCTGGCTATGTAGATTATAGTGGAATCAACATCCATCAGACGTATCTTGTCAGGGTTCAAAGTATACTCCAGGTATCTGCAAGATAAGAAAGGCACTGACACTGGGGTTTTTATTATTATTACAGAATTCCGTATATAATAATAAGCATCATTTATATAGCACTTTACAACTCACAGAGCCCAAAGTGCTGCACAGAATAAGGATAACTATACACTAAAACTACTAAAACTGAGAAAACGCTACTAAACAATAACCAGATAATCATAAAATATAAAACATGTGCACGATGCCATTCAACGGCAAATAAAACAAATTAAAGTTCGAACGCTTGTTTAAAAAGGTGCCATTTTTAATATGGATTTAAAAACTGCTAGCTCGGTCGTAGATCGAATCTCTAGCGGTAGCGAGTTCCAAAATCTAGGGCCGTAAATTGCAAATGCGCAGTCACCCCATTTTTTGGATCGGGACCGTGGGACCACTAGAGAGGTTTTTAGAGGCGCGTGGGGCTCTAGGCGGTACATAAATAGATAAAAGATCAGCCAAGTAAAGTGGGGCAAGGCCGTATAAAGCTTTGAACACAAATAAAAGAATCTTAAACTCAATTCTAAAATGTACAGGCAGCCAGTGTAATGTGTGAAGAACCGGAGTAATGTGGGCAAACCTGGGAGTGTTGGACAGAAACCAAGCTGCCGCATTTTGGACCAGCTGGAGTTTCCTCAGCAGCGACTGAGATATACCAACGTAAAGCGCATTACAATAATCTAAACACGAAGTGACAAAAGCATGGATCGCCTTTTCTAAGTTTCCCCGGGATAAAAAAGGCTTAACCTTGGTGAAAAGTCTGAGGTGAAAGAAACTGGTCTTAACAACGGCTCTGATCTGCTTATCAAAATTAAAACCGGTATCAAATATCACTCCCAGGTTTTTTACCATGTCTGTGAGTGCAGGAGCAGGAGCAGGGGCAAGTGAGCTAGACACACCTGCAGCTGGATCGGGGCTGATAAAGATAATTTTCGTCTTATTCTCATTTAAGTGGAGAAAATTCTGAGCAAGCCAATTCTTGATATCCCAAATACAGTCATACAGTGGAGTAAATGCATTTGGGTCGGATAGTACCAGTGGCATATAAATTTGAATGTCATCCGCGTAAAAATGACAATGAACATTATGCCTGGATATAATTGATGCCAATGGTGAGATATATAAGGAAAAAAGTAGCGGTGCCAAGGCCGATCCTTGTGGAATGCCTGAGGTTAGCTGGACTGTATCAGAAGAAAACTCATCAATAATGACAGAAAAGGTTCTATCGCTCAAGAAAGACCTAAACCAATTTAAAACCGTGCCCCTCAGCCCGACAAGGTGTTCCAGTGTAGATAATAAAACTGCATGGTCGACAGTATTAAATGCTGCTGATCAAGTAACGCTAAAATAATGGGGCGCTTGGCATCAAGAGCCATGGCAATATCATTATGTACCCGACGCGAGTTTGGCAACCGTATCTGGGCCGAGTTAGTTCATCCGGTTCGCCGGATCTGGGCCATCATCGGGCCGCACTATTTTGGCTACCTGGGGAGGTAGGTTTGAGATGCGCAACCAATGTTTTAAGTTGATGCAGTGAGATCAAAGTAAAGGAATCAAATATATGACGTACCTGAGATACAGGCGGTACATGAGGGAGGGACATGGAAATGTTTCGCCTAATATTCAAAACTTTATCAATAAAATATCTCTGAAATAAATTGCAATTCACAACCGAGCCCTCAGTAGCCAATGTAGCCTGAGGATTGATAACCGCATTAATGGTATTGAACAAAACCTTTGGGTGATGACTATTATTCAAAATGACAGATACGTATTGCGATTTAGAGTCTTTAACAGCTTTCTGATAAGAAAGAAAGCTGTCCCTTAACATAGTAAGGGAGACATGTAGTCTATCTTTCTTCCATTTTCGCTCCACCTGCCGGCACCGTCTCCGCAGGGCGCGCGTGGTGCCGTTTAGCCACGGGCCAACAGAGTTCCTAGATCTCCTTTTCACCAAGGGCGCGATGGACTCCATAATCGTCAAACAAGTAGAGTCAAATAAGCCGAGGAAAGCGTATATTGCACGAGAGGACTTGATGTTTAGTCCTGGGTGTGTGTGTCCCTCATCACTTCTGGTTTCACCTGTTCAGCAGCCAAATCTTCTTGGTGCAGGACAGAGCTTCACGGAGCTGCTCTTTCTCAGAGGTGTCGCTGGAGCTCTGAAACCTGTTCCAGGCAAACTCCCACTCTGTCTGGCCACCTGCAGCCAGAGCTTGGCAGTAGATCACAGACCGCAGGTTGGGGTGGATGCTGAATCACACAC
>NW_018128029.1:520470-521698 GCF_001952655.1 Monopterus albus | reverse complement strand
ATTTGCCCATCTTCCTTGGTTGGACCTGGATTTGATCTTTTTCTGAACATTTTCTCTGTCTACTTTGCTTCCATGAATTTTCTCCTACCACATCAAAGATTTCAACTTTACAAAAGCTTTTAAATACATTTTAAAAGCTACATATCATTTTTACATTTAGAAAATTGCTCATGATCTTCACCATCTTCATCTTATTGGGTCTTACTATGTGATCACACTGTCGAGAAGGGATGTAACGATATCAAAAACTCATGGTACAATATTGCCATGACAAAAAGTCCACACTATGATATTTTGAAAAGATGAAAAAAAACTTTGATTTGGGGGGGTTGATATTCCATCCAACTTAAAGTGCTCCTGCTTTTTGTCTTGATTAACATTGTGGTCTACCTTTTCAACAGAAAAAACCTAAAGGATGGTTACTGAGTGGTTGGTTTTGCATTTGTGCATCTGGTTTGTTTGCCCATCTCCGTTACAATGTAGTAACGCACTGTTGTGTGTTTCAGTTTCATGAATGTCTCAGTACCATACTAGTATTAGTATTAGGACTAGTATTGCTTTCATCAGGAAGTACAGTGGTGTGAAAAAGTGTTTGCCCCCTTACTGATTTCTTATCTTTTTGCATGTTTGTCACACTGTAATGTTTCAGATCATCAAACAAATTTAAATATTAGTCAACGATAACACAAGTAAACACATCATGCAGTTTTTAAATGAAGGTTTTTATTATTAAGGGAAAACAAAATCCAAAACTACAAAACCCTGTGTGAATAAGTGTTTGCCCCCTAAACCGAATAACTGGTTGGGCCACCCTTAGCAGCAACAACTGCAATCAAGCGTTTTCGATAACTTGCCATGAGTCTGCCACAGCGCTGTGGAGGAATTTTGGCCCACTCATCTTGGCAGAATTGTTGTAAGTCAGCCACATTGGAAGGTTTTCGGGCATGAACTGCCTTTTTAAGGTCATGCCACAGCATCTCAATTGGATTCAGGTCAGGACTTTGACTAGGCCACTCCAAAGTCTTCATGTTGTTTTTCTTCAGCCATTCAGAAGTGGACTTGCTGGTGTGCTTTGGATCATTGTCCTGCTGCAGAACCCAAGTTCGCTTCAGCTTGAGGTCACAAACGGATGGCCGGACATTCTCCTTCAGGATATTTTGGTACACAGCAGAATTCAGGGTTCCATTTATCACAGCATGTCTTCCAGGGCCTGAAGCAGCAAAACAGC
>NW_018128029.1:504879-519919 GCF_001952655.1 Monopterus albus | reverse complement strand
GTGGCTGACTTACAACAATTCTGCCAAGATGAGTGGGCCAAAATTCCTCCACAGCGCTGTAAAAGACTCATGGCAAGTTATCAAACGCTTGATTGCAGTTGTTGCTGCTAAGGGTGGCCCAACCAGTTATTAGGTTTAGGGGGCAAACACTTGTTCACACAGGGCTATATAGTTTTGGATTTTGTTTTCCCTTAATAATAAAAACCTTCATTTAAAAACTGCATGATGTGTTTACTTGTGTTATCGTTGACTAATATTTAAATTTGTTTGATGATCTGAAACATTACAGTGTGACAAACATGCAAAAAGATAAGAAATCAGTAAGGGGGCAAATACTTTTTCACACCACTGTATTTGCAAATTGCTGCCACAAAACAGGTCTAAAAGATGAGGATGGATGCTATGTCAGTTTCAAATTCTGAGACCTGAAGGCAGTTAAACTAGTGAAATAACTATATGTAATATACAGTAGATAATGTAACAGTCCTACAATGGTATCAAGACATTTTTCTGTTGTGATATTGATAAGTTATAAATCTCGTTACATCCTTACCGTTAAGTGAATTTTGTCAGTACAACATATACACATCTACACACAATATACAGTGGTGTGAAAAAGTGTTTGCCCCCTTACTGATTTCTTATCTTTTTGCATGTTTGTCACACTGTAATGTTTCAGATCATCAAACAAATTTAAATATTAGTCAACGATAACACAAGTAAACACATCATGCAGTTTTTAAATGAAGGTTTTTATTATTAAGGGAAAACAAAATCCAAAACTACAAAGCCCTGTGTGAATAAGTGTTTGCCCCCTAAACCGAATAACTGGTTGGGCCACCCTTAGCAGCAACAACTGCAATCAAGCGTTTTCGATAACTTGCCATGAGTCTGCCACAGCGCTGTGGAGGAATTTTGGCCCACTCATCTTTGCAGAAGTGTTGTAAGTCAGCCACATTGGAGGGTTTTCGGGCATGAACTGCCTTTTTAAGGTCATGCCACAGCATCTCAATTGGATTCAGGTCAGGACTTTGACTAGGCCACTCCAAAGTCTTCATTTTGTTTTTCTTCAGCCATTCAGAAGTGGACTTGCTGGTGTGCTTTGGATCATTGTCCTGCTGCAGAACCCAAATTCGCTTCAGCTTGAGGTCACAAACGGATGGCCGGACATTCTCCTTCAGGATATTTTGGTACACAGCAGAATTCATGGTCCCATTTATCACAGCATGTCTTCCAGGGCCGGAAGCAGCAAAACAGCCCCAGACCATCCCACTACCACCACCATATTTTACTGTTGGTATGATGTTCTTTTGCTGAAATGCGGTGTTACTTTTACGCCACACATAATGGGACAAACACCTTCCAAAAAGTTCAACTTTTGTCTCGTCTGTCCACAGAGTATTATCCCAAAAGTCTTGGGGATCATCAAGATGTTTTCTGGCAAAACTGAGACGAGCCTTTATGTTCTTTTTGCTCAGCAGTGGTTTTCGTCTTGGAACTCTGCCATGCAAACCATTTTTGCCCAGTCTCTTTCTTATGGTGGAGTCATGAACACTCACCTTAACTGAGGCAAGTGAGGCCTGCAGTTCTTTGGATGTTGTTGTGGGGTCTTTTGTGACCTCTTGGATGAGTTGTCGCTGCGCTCTTGGGGTAATCTTGGTCGGCCGGCCACTCCTGGGAAGGTTCTCCACTGTTCCATGTTTTCGCCATTTGTGGATAATGGCTCTCACTGTGGTTCGCTGCAGTCCCAAAGCTTTAGAAATGGCTTTATAACCTTTTCCAAACTGATAGAGCTCAATTATTCTCTTTCTCATTTGGTTTTGAATTTCTTTGGATCTCGGCATGATGTCTAGCTTTTGAGGATCTTTTGGTCTACTTCACTTTGTCAGGCAGGTCCTATTTAAGTGATTTCTTGATTGCGAACAGGTGTGGCAGTAATCAGGCCTGGGTGTGGCTAGAGAAATTGAACTCAGGTGCGATAAACCAGTGTTTTGACAGGGGGGCAAACACTTGTTCACACAGGGCTATATAGTTTTGGATTTTGTTTTCCCTTAATAATAAAAACCTTCATTTAAAAACTGCATGATGTGTTTACTTGTGTTATCTTTGACTAATATATAAATTTGTTTGACGATCTGAAACATTACAGTGTGACAAACATGCAAAAAGATAAGAAATCAGTAAGGGGGCAAACACTTTTTCACACCACTGTATATAGGCAAATGCAATGACTGACACACTTCCATACATATGGGGTTAAAGTAACCAGCACATGCAGTGTACACATTTAATGAGAAGTCAGTGTCTCTAATTTAAAGCTGTATCTGGAAACTCTGCACATATTGATTATTAGAGGCAGACATGTAACTGTAAAAACACCAGTCTTTATTCATTTGTTTTGTTTCAGTTACTAGGAACATGATCCCCTGTTCCTGCTTTGTGCTTTATGATTAGAGTGCATGTTAAGCCTAAATGTCCTGCCAGGTGCAGCTTTAAACATGACCACAATGCAGAGTCGTAACAACAACCACAAACGTTTCACACAAAAAAGTGATGAAATCACACCTACCTTTGCTAATTGGTGGAGAGTAGAGCTACAGAATATACTGAAAACTTTTACAATTAGACCTTTTTTGGAAACCAGTAAGTGGATTTATAATAGAATCATGCTAGTTTAGGGTCATGTAAAGAAGGCCTGTCGTAGAAAGGTAATGTAATGTTCAAATTCCATATTGTATACAGTATATTTTTCCAATAATGTCCATACTTGTTAGTAGTGCTGTTCTTCATCCAGTTGGCAAACATCTCACTAGCCATTGTCACGCAGTCTGAGAGTCCACTGGAACATGCCACCTGTATGGCAGTGATCTGGTTGTGCCTTGGGATGAAGCACAGTTTACACTTACTGTATATACAGGTATTAAATAATGATAAATGTCATGCAGTGGGTTTTAATGAGCAAAGAGATGCTGTTGAAAGCTCAGATTAAAGATAATAAGTGCACCTTGAATTAAGATTATCCTTTGGAGTGTAACAGAATGAAATTTAGCATAATTTGGGAAGACAAGTTCATGTTGGGCCAGCACTGATGTGTGTTAGCAAAGAGTTGTCTATTTACACATCCAATGCCAATAAGTCCAATATCCACCCCTCTTCCAGCTCTGTTTTGGTCTAGCCCCAAACTGTCTGTCTGCTGTTTAGTGGGCAGGTAGTGTACAGTCAGTACATGACTGCTGTTCACCTGAGAATACCTGCCTGCTGCAACTGGAAATGAGACTGATGAGATGCAAGCTGCCAAAACAAAAACTAGGATCTAAAAGAAGCTGAAGAGCACAGTAGAACCTAGGGGAAATGTGGAGTTAGATGGTAATAATACAAGCAACACTTCTAAAAAAAAAAAAATGTTTACAATTAATTAAATTTATCTGATTTTTAATTCATGGTGTCAAAGTATTTGAAGGTGTTTAAATTGAATTTGGAGAGTAGATGAATTACATTAGTGATAAGTCATCACAGTGAATGAGTCTTGTAAATATTTCTTGTTAGGTTGGTTGCTTGGGATCTCTATGATTATTTTTAGTTTTGTAAAATATTTTGCCATGTTGATTTGGCAGAGTGCTGCACATACAAAGAGACTGGAAAAAAAACAACAACCAATAACCAAAGAATCTTTCAACTGAGTTTACAGATATAGTGCATACTTTCCTGAAACAACCACTTTCTTCTTGAGAACTGGTTCCATATACACACAGTACTGCCAGTGCCACTCCACACTGCACACCTGTTACTAATGTAGATGGCTGATGATGTGTGAGCTACCAATGAAAACACACCTCTGCCCTGCACTGGCGATCTTTGGATCATGACTCTATAAAATCTATAAACGTTTAACTAACTGAGTCTGTATAAACAATAAGATGACATTTCCCTGAGGGAGGAATAAAAGTTGCTTACTGTAAGGAGTGGTCATCTGGGACTTTTGAATTTTCTGTGTAGTTCCTGAAGAAGTCATATAGCCCTGTAACCTGTTTGCAGAGGTACGCCTGCAGGGAGAGACAGCTTTACAGGAGAGTTTCAGGAATACACACAGCAACATCATATTTTGGCTGCACATCTTTTTATGTTCTAGCCAGCACCAACAGGCAACAAGCCAACATTTAGTTTGTTAAATCCAACTTTTCCATTCAATTCAGGTCAGTACACTTAAAAATGCAATAAAGCAAGGATCACTTCATTTAGAATGCCATAGGTGAAAAAGGATGTTTTCATGGCATGTACCTGCATGGGTCCATACACCTCGGTGCGGTCAAACATGAGGACAAAGTACTCAAGGTTCCTAACAGCAGACTCCCAGGGAGCATACTCTGTCTCATTGGAAAGGAAGCGGGTTGCGTTCAGAGCCAGAGTCACATTGACAAGTTCGGCCCTGAGGTAAACAGAGATTCAATTTTTTTATAAAATCATAATGGCATATAAGCCACCAACATGACCTTATTTCAATCATATTTTTAAATATAGTGTGACAGCTGTGAAGTAAATATATATGCAGTGCAGCCAGTGCCACCACAGTGCACCTGGTGCTGTAAATGAATTAAAGTGTAGCTGAAAGGCATTTCTATCATTTCTAAATACATCTCACTATATAACTGCAATCACATCTATCTAAGTGGTATAGCTCTATATTATTAACAAAAGAGCTGTGTGGTATTCATTTAAATAAATTGTGTACATTACTCTGAGTTACTTTACCATATGCAGTGATTGCTAGGATATAGATATTTTTTACACTTGTCTAGTGTCTATTTCAACATGTTAGAGTTATGGGATGTCTGTACTCTATGTTCTGTATGGTCAAAAACCAGTCTTGCCATGATTACTAGATAATGCCACTGTGTGAATCACAACACATTTAATCTTCAGAAAATTGAACAGAAGAGGCTTAGACACTAGCCTCAAGTGTACTGAGAGTGCAGGTAAAAGTAGTCAAAGTCAATACCTTGCCAGGTTAAATGCATCATCAACCAGCTGCCCTCTGTTCATCAGTGGGATCCGCTAGAAAAAACATTCAAAAGAGCAAGATGACATTTCAGTTCAGAAAGATCCCATATTTTACCAAAAGCAAAATCTCAATGAAAGCAGATGATGATGGCTTCAGGCACCAGGCTTTGAACCAAACAATTATCTACTGATTATTACATTAACATGTGTAGTAAGTCATAAATCAACAATCACACTACTGGAGGTAATGACTACATGAGTTTCTTTACAAATAAAATCACAACTATCAGAGAAAAAATGTATCAGATCCTTCTTTCAACTCTCTCAGATGTATCATCAAGTACAATGGCTTTAGAAACAGACCTCATTTATGCTAAGACTGCTTCTCTCCTATTGATATCTCCAAGTTTACCTCAACAATTGCTTCATCTAAATTATCAACATATCTCTTAGACCCCATCCTGACCAGGCTGCTCAGAGACGTTTTAACATTTTACCCCTAATCATCACATCTATATTAGATCTGATTAACCTCTCTCTATTAAAAGGTTATGTCCCACAGGCTTTAAAGGTTGCTGTAATTGAACCTCCTTGACCCAGGTGTTCTAGCTAATTATAGCCCAATATCCAATCTCCCCTTTATTTCTAAAATCCTTGAAAAGGTTGTTACAAAGCAGTTATGTGACCACCTGTACAAGGATGATTTGTTTGAGGATTTTCAGTCAGGATTTAGAGTCCATCATAGTACAGAAACTGCACTGGTGAAAGTCACCAAATGAGCTCTGTTAAGTCCAGTTCTCTTCACTTTATACATGCTCCCTTTAGGCCATATTATCAGGAAGCACAACATAAATTTCCATTGCTATGCAGATGATACTATATTTATCTATGAACCCAGATGAATCAGATCAGCTGGTTAAACTTCAACCATGTCTTAAAGACATAAAGGCCTGGATGACTTGTAATTAGGATAAGGATAATCACCTTTAATGGCCAAGTATGTTACACACAAGGAATTTGTTCCCGGTACAGAACCGATGGCAGCCATCTGCGGCGCCACCTCAACCGATAGCTTCCATCGGGGGCAACGTGGGGTTTCATTGTCTTCCCCAAGGACACTTCGACACGTGGACTGCCGGCATCGAGATTCAAACCTTCATCCTTCTGGTTGGGAAACGACTGCTCTACCCACCATACCACTGTCGCCTCCCCTAAATAAGTCGTGGCTAGAAAGTCACTTTCGGCTTTTCCCGTTTTTTTCAGGGGTCGCCACAGCAAATCGTCACACTGATGACTCACATGTTGGCATTTGGCATGTGTTTTACGCCACTGGCTTTCCTGACGCAACCCTGATTCTAACCCTTACCCACTAGCCTACCAGGGATGGCAATTTTCTTTAATTAATTTCTTACTTCTAAACTCCGACAAAACCAAACTTATTGTACATGGGCCTGAAAACCTTAGAAATTTGCTGTCTAACCATATAGTTACTTTAGATGACATAGCCCTGGTCTCCAGTACTGTTGTGAGGAACCTTGGAGTCATTTTGACCAGGATATGTCCTTTAAATCACACATAAACCAAGTCTCTAGAACTGCCTTTTTTCACCTGTGCAATATTGCGAAAATCAGGAGCATCCTGTCTCAAAGTGATGCTGAAAAACTGGTCCATGCATTTGCTACTTCCAGGCTGGACTACTGTAACTCTGTACTATCAGGATGTCCCAATAATTGCCTGAAAAGCCTCTAGTTAATCCAAAAATGCTGCAGCCAGAGTACTGACAGGAACCAGCAAGAGAGATCATAGCTCTGTCACAGCGAATTGCCACACTGGCGGCTCGCATGGTGAAGTTTGGTACATGTTTTACGCTGGATGTCCTTGCTGCCGCAACCCTGAATCGAACCTGGGCCAGAGCGGTGAAAGCGCTGAATCCTAGTCACTCAGCCATCAGTGGGGAGCCATAGCTCATGACTATTCAGTCATGTTAGAAAACATACCTACACATTTCAGCCAAATGCATAAACAAGTTAAACTAACCTTTGAACCTTTTCACTTGTCAAAGCATTATTTATTTCACCTTGATTTCTTCAATCCAGTCCAGTTCTAAGTGGATCTGGTTTCTTTTGGCCATGTCATTTGGCATTGTTTTTAATGTCGTTCCTCACTGAGCCACATGAACAGTATTTAGAGGGAAGTTGGGTGTTACTGGTTTCTGTGATTTGTTCACTTATTACTTGGTTCAGTACTCACCCGTGGGTTTGTCTCCAGCTGAGTCAGGAGGCGTTCCCAATTCTCAGGGTTGTAATTGACTCTGTAGTATCCAGTACAGTTTACATTTGCCAAGATCCACTCTCCTGACTTAGAAAGGAATTTGTCTTTTTTTACTGTTCAAAAGACACATTGTTTGAAGGTCAGTCATACTTAATTAGCAAAAAATCACAAATCAACTATGATATAATAAAAATAAAAAAACAAGTGTTTTACTTTGTGTCTCTGCTCATCTGCTTTGCCTCATCACACTTCCAACTGACTTGTATCCAGTCAATAACCATCATATCTTAGTGTGTCCAATAATTTACATTTTTAACAAGTTTTTCTATTTAGATCTGAGTGAGCTTGATAAAACAGAGAAGATGAAAACCTACTCTTTTTTTTGTTAAACACAAAAACAAATTTTCTGGAGCAGAAAAATTGTGTTTATTCCATTATGTTACCTGGGGCACTGGTGTCCAACCAGACTAGGGAAGAATCAGATGTATTTGACATGACTCTGATTGGGATGTACCACCAAAGACTACATAGACAGAGAAAACAGGCAAAGAACAGGGTATAATAAGTACATGTTGTAATATGGCCAGGATGTTATTAAGATTTTATGCAGTGAACAGTGAAGAGTCAGATTAAGAGTCTGAGGAAAATCATTCTTAGTAAAAGCTGCCAAAGGTAGTGCTCTGTAAATACTGTACAGCATCAAACCTGACCTCCATCATAGTAACAACTAACTGTACATGCAGTACCATCATGCCAATGTCTCAGTTTCAGTTTACACATGGTAAAAGCAAGTTCAAATAAAGTTAAAGTGGGTTAAATAATTATGCAGCTCATCAAGGTAGTGTTATGGACCACACAGCTACAGCACAAAGTTATCAAAACATTGAAGAAAGGTACAGTCTGGTATAATCAGCTGCAATGATTTCATGCAGGCCTGGCAGAAGAAATAATTGGTTAAGGTGGATCTGATGTAATAACTTCATATATTTTGCCAACCAAAGCAGAATTTACTCTTGAGTTACAGTATTTGTTGACAGAGGGAGTTAAACTTGTAAAGTGATAATTCAGTGGAGGACAGATTTACGACTGAACTTCGGCTTTTGAGGAGATAGTGAATGTAAAGGATCCTTTCCTAGTCTGAGCGGGTTGTATTCATGCTCAAGATGGACAATTTCAATCAATACTGAAGAACAAAGTCATAATTTTGAAACCCCTATTAAAAATTTCCTTCAAGGTTTTGCATTAATCAACAATCATATACATGCAACATATTCTAAACTATCCACACATGCCAAGTGAACTTTGACACAATCTTCACACTGGGGTCTTATGTTCACAGACAATGGGGGATCTGGTAACAAGAACAGGTACATTTTTACATTACATTATTTTATTGCAGTATTACTAAAACTGCATCAATTGATTTTTTTTGTCCACTTGCATGGTATTGGATGATACATTATGACTTTATAAAGTTGTTATGACAAACATATTAGAAAACAGTTCATCATATTGTATGTGGAGCAGTTCTTTAGCATTCATTCAAAGTTGTATTTCCATCTGATGAATGCATGTCAAATATTCATTCTCCACAGAGCTCTGTATGGTCTCCACCAATTCCTGTTTCTAGTGTGGACTTTGGTTTATCACCAAAATCTACACTAGACTCACCACCTAGCTGCTATCACTATCTGTTTCCTGTTTGGTGCTTGAGCTTTTTTTCTTTTTAAATCTGAGCTTTTTCACTGAACACAGCTGTGTTCTATCTGTGGAAATGAGGTTTGTGGGAGCAGTGAGGCCAAAGCACAAAAGTAAGGTTGTGGCCTGGAAAACCAAAACAATAACCTGTTAGACTGCAGATCAGCTGTGTGCACAGACATGTTCAACATGAGCCTGAGACTGGGGAGAGTATCGCAGCTATGGAAAACATTCTGTGTGGTGCCGGTGCCGAAGCCACAGCACCTGAAGGACCTCAACAACTACAGGCCGGTGGCACTGACGTCGCATCTGATGAAAACACTGGAGAGATTAGACCTTGTCCATCTCCGCTCCCTGGTGAGCTCATCTATGGACCCACTTTATTTTGCCTACCAGCCTGCCATTGGGGCAGATAAAGCCATCATCTACCTCTTACACAGAGCCCTCTATCACCCAGAGAAGCCTGGGAGCTCTGTGAGAAACACACCCTTTGATTTCTCCAGTGCTTTTAACACCATACAGCCAGGGCTTCTGAGGGGCAAGCTGGAGCACATGGGGGTGAATCTCCATTTATCAGACTGGATTCTGGACTACCTCCCCAACCTCACAGTATGTGAGAACATGGGACTATGTGTCTGACATGGTTGGTTGCAGCACAGGGGCCCCACAGGGAAAACGGTCTTAGCACCGTTCCTCTTCACCCTGTACACTGCCAACTTCATGTACAGCTCACTGAACTGTCACCTGCAAAAGTTTTCTGATGACTCCGTGATCATGGGCCTTATCACAGATAAAGATGACAGGGAGTACAGAGAACTGATTCAGGATTTTGTGGACTGGTGTCTTCGGAACCACCTCCAGATCAACACAGGGAAGACCAAAGGGCTAGTGGTGGATTTCTGCAGGTGCAGACACCCCCCTCCACTCTCAGGAAACAGCCGAGGAATGGACACTGAGAGTGGACTCTTAAAAGTTCCTGTGCATTGACCTCAACAATGAACCAGACTGGTCAAACAACCCTGAGGCACTTTACAAGTAAGGCCAGAGCAGACCTGAGAAGATTGAGATCATTTGGAGTATGGGGGACACTCATGGGGACCTCCTTTGACACAGTAGTCACATCAGCCACTTTCTATAGGGTGGTCTGCTGGGGTGGTAGTATCTCGATCGCAGACAGGAATAGACTGAACAAACTGGTCAAGAGGACTGGCTCTGTCCAGGGGAGTCCCCTTGTCCCAGTGCAGAGGACTGCAGACAGGAGGTTGTTAGCCAAGCTGACATCCCTGCTGGAGAAGGACTCCCACTCCATGCATGAGACTCTGACAGCACTGGACAGCTCCATCAGTGGCAGACTGCTTCACCCCAGGTGCATGACAGAGTGCTATTGCAGATCATTTCTTCCTGCTGCTGTCAGACTGTACAACCAACATTGTTCCCCACACACCAGAGACTGAATAATTGTGAATACTCAGCATACCATCTTATCTCATCTCATCTTATCTTATCTTGATTTATCTAACCTTAGCTTAGCTTAGCTTACCTTATAAGATAGGTAGAGCTGAGAGGAACTGGAGAAGTGAATGATATTCACTATGGGTTCTTCAATATGAGCAACCACTTTTACATTATACAGTCATCTAATTAATTGTTCATTTAATAATGGATGAGGATAGCTTTAATTTACAAAATGAAATGTGGAGGGCCCAGGACTAAACCTGAGACTCCAAATTTAACACCCTGAAGAAGGCAGTTTATGCCATAACATTATTAAAGCCTCAGAACGTTGCACAACATGACTTGTGACTTGCTTGACTTATAGTAGGGGCTTGACCTGACTTGCCTGATTCTCACCACAGTAACTTAGGACCTACACATTGAGAGCTGCTGTACCAGAGTCAAATTCCTCGTGTGTCCAACACACCTGGCCAGTAAAGCTGATTCTGATACTTGAGAAAGTTAAAACTTAAGACTTGCTTGTGACTTGCACATGTGTGACTTAGGCCTACCCCCACCTCTGGCTTCTATTAATGTTGAACATTTCAGAGAAATTAAATGCATTGGTCTATTATTTTCTCTCTCACTCATTTTCTACCACTTAGTCCCTGAACAAGGTCACGGGGGGCCGGAGCCAATCCCGGCTGGCAATTGGGCGAAGGCGGGGTACACCCTGGACAGGTCGCCAATCCATCACTATTATTTTCTTATGTTGAAAATAAGTATGATAATATCTGAAACTATTTTTACTGGATTGTTACTCATTGATCACCGTCATTAATGCCATCTGTTGTAACCAAACTGAAAATTGTGATGTCAGTATTGTAGGAAGCGCTTTTCACAGGTTCTAAACTTAACCTACATCATCTATAGGGCCTTTAACACAAACCTAGATTCAGAAGAGTCATTGTACAGGAAGTGCTTCTGGTAAATTTCTCCATTGGTAGTGTTGATGGTGAGGACAGGATAGCCAATTTGATTAGTCCAGCTGTCCATCACCTTGGCAACCTTGGTGTGGCCACCGTCCTCATCGACAGCCTGCAAACATGGGCGTAGGTCAGTTAATAGTTTATCATATAAATACCATAATGAGGTCAATAACTCTTTCAACAGTGACATTGGTATTAACATTATTATTATCACAAACAAGACATGCTTCAATCAGCAACAAAAATTCTGAATGTAAAATTCTACTGACTAAATCTAAAGATGAACCTTTTGTATATACTCCCAGAAGTCGTTCCGGTCAGTGTTGTTATAGCGGAAGTCCCGGAGATACCTCTAAATCAGAAAGAATGAACAAGAGAGGTTATTGTTAGCACATTTTACATTGTTAAAACATTTTACATTCAGATTTGTTGTTGAGAACCAGATGACCTTATCCAAATACAGCCGCCAGCAGGAGAAGTCATTTAAGATGTAATGATGAAATAAATGCTTTGCTGAAAACAGGTTTTGCTTGATTTTCTGGACAGGCACACTCACAGTACTGATGTACCAGGTCTTGTAGGCCTGGTCCCTTAGAGATTTTGATCACTCCTTTCAACAGCATTGTTTTCATTTAGTAATCTGTCTGCTCTGTCCCATGCAGAACCAACATTTTGCATTGTTTGTTCTGCATTGCAACAGATGTAAACCAGATGTTGGAATGTTTGACTTCAGAGAAACAGTGATACATTGTTTTTTTCAACAGATCAAACGACTTTGTCTATTGATATTTAAATAAATTTATGTAACTGACTACATGATGCCTTCAAAGTGAGCTTTGAAGTGAGACAAGTGAGACAAAATGTGAGAAAAACCAGCTCCCAATTCCCAGCTTCTCCAGTCCACATGTTGAAGTGTCCGTGAGCAAGACACTGAATCCTAAGTTTCTCCCAGGTGACTGTCGCCATCAGTGTGTGAATGGGATGAATTGGTGAATACTGTAAAGAGCTTAGAGTGCACTGCCTTGCATAGTAAAGCGCTATTCAAGTATAAGTCCATTTACCGGGTCTAATCTATAAAATGACCATGAAGCTGAATTTCTCTAAAGCTGCATTGAGACACAACACATTACAACTGACCATGCAAATTTCAAAAACAAAGTTGACTGAAAGAGACACAAGAAAAAAACAGACTCAAATTCAGTCCAGTCCAGTGGGCAAATGTGCACGAATAATCCAAGGATTTTTGTGTAAACACTAAAAACCCGGTTAACACACACAACCAAACCAAAACTACACACAGCAAAATCCATTTGTCTTTGGGAAATAGTGTTGTAGATTTACTGACATAGAGACTAGTTATAGGGCAAATTGGCAAATTCTTAGCTGGCAAGCTTACAACAAACATGGTAACAAGCTAGGAACATGCTAGCACTTCTTAGTCACAACAGTGCTCTCAGAAGCCATCAGCACACTTTCTTTGGCTCTCTAAAGTCTCACAACATAAATACTTAAATCAGACTTTTGTCATTTTCCTCCTGCCTATTAAAGCATCAAATTAGAAAACTGGTTTGGTTCCCTATCTGTGTTGTAAATGATGTCATATTCTGTATGGTGAGCCACACTGTCCCAGACTCTGAAGTTCTACTCTCTCCATGTCCTATCAGAATCAACAATGTTTAGAGCAAGCTTTTGGAGAGCTTTTATTCTTCAAAATAATTTTAGTATCCTTAGAAGATAGGCGCTGTTGAATGATTTCCTTAATAGGTCCAAAAATGTGCAAAGATACCTAAGAATTTCAGCCTGTTATTGCTTACCTTGACCCCTGTGTTGAAAACTCTTTCATCCACAATATCTGCCAGCATTCTCAGCACAAGTGCCCCCTACAGAATGAACAGCAAATGCATGTTGGTATGTTGCTATCATAATACACAATATGACCTGCAACCAAAACAGGAAAAAAGAATCTAGTGTAGCACTGTGTAGCATCCAAGCTTTTTAATAATGATTCCTTCGCTATGTGTGCTTCTGTGCTGCAAGCCACTATAGTGGTCATGAGGGAGGATGTGTATTAATTGCTAGACTCATTTGACTCTCTACCTTACAGTAGGTTATGGAATCAAACATCCCATTAATCTCATAAATGCTCTGGACATCTTCCTGTGGAGGACTTAGAGGATGGGATGAAGCCAGAGCATCCTCCACAAACGCTGTATGAAGGTCAGTCAAAACAAATGTGTCAATCTGGGGAAAACAGACAACATGCTGCATGACTGCATGACCCAGGCTAAATGAACATATGATGTTTTTGCATTGCCTATTTGCATCAAGCTGTCTTTATGGTGTATTTTAAACAACTTTGATTGCTACAAAGTGAAAAGCTTTCCTACAGTAAAGAAAAACATCTATCAGTCAATGTATAAGAAGTTGGTCACAACAGTCAAACTGAATGAAATGACAGAAAAAAATGCATGTAATTATTAAAAGCACAATCTTCAGGATTTTTCCATTACTAAATATTTAGTGATGTTTAGTAACAGAATGAAAAAAATGTAAATCTGAACTTACTATTTTGAATGATGGTTCAACATCGTCCACTGCAAAATAAGATATATACGTGGCAAAGCCTTCATTCAGCCAAAGGTCATTCCACCATTTCATCGTCACTAGATTTCCAAACCACTGTCAACAAAATGAGATCTCACATATAGATATGGTATACACCAATCAGCCATAACATTAAGACAACTGACAGGTGAAGTGAATAACTGATTATCCGGTTACAACGGCACCAGTCAGTGTGTGGGGTATATTAAGCAGCAAATGAGCATTCGGTCCTCAAAGCAGATGTGTTGGAAGTAGGAAAAACTGGCAAGTATAAAGATCTGAGTGACTTTAACAAGGGCCAAGCTGTGATGGCTGACAACTGGGTCAGCGCATCTCCCAGACTCCAGGTCTGGTTGGGTGTTCCTGGTCTGCAGTGGTTAGTACCTACCAACAGTGGTCTAAGGAAAGATATACAGTGACCCGGTGACAGGGTCATGAACGCCCAAGGCTCACTGATGTTGAGGTTGATCTACCATATATTAAGTTTTAAAATTCTTAACTCAACTCAACTCAACTTTATTTATAAAGCACTTTAACACAGCCGAGGCCAACAAAGTGCTTAACATAAGATACAATTCAAAACATCTAAAAACGTGACAACTACATTATTAAAATACCAATAAAATAACATAAAAGAACCAACATAGCAAAATAACAAAATACTATCAACCACAACACAGCCCAAACAGAGTCTCATAGCATATCAAACGCTAAGGCATACAAGTGAGTCTTCAAGTAAGTTTTAAAAATAGCCACGAGGGGGCCTGCCTGATGTAAAGGGGCAGCGCATTCCATAGCTTAGGAGCCACAATGGAAAAGACTCTGTCCCCTCTGAGTTTGCACCTAGCCCTCGGTACCTCAAGCAAGAGCTGGTCAGCTGATCTGAGGCACCGGGAGGAACTATAAGGAAATAAAAGCTCAGCAAGGTACAACGGAGCAAGACCATTTAAAGACTTAAAAACAAATAAAAGAATCTTAAAATGAATCCTGAAAGACACTGGAAGCCAATGAAGGGATGCCAAAATAGGAGTTATATGCTCCCTTTT
>NW_018128029.1:488808-504609 GCF_001952655.1 Monopterus albus | reverse complement strand
GGTCGAATAGCTACTGTCAAAATGAAAACCCTACCTCAAATCAACTATCTGTTTACAATGCTTCCCACAACACCCACAGATAAATGGTTTAAATTGCTTGATTCTATAACTTCACAATTTTATTGGAAAAACAAGAAACCCAAAATTTCTCTATCTACACTCGAAAAGAAGAAATCACTAGGTGGCCTAGAAGCACCAAATTTCCAATATTACTACTTGGCAAATCAACTACAGTATTTAATCAAATTGATTCAGAAGGACAGCTACAACAGTGTATGGATAGAATTAGAGCAAAATTACTCCAAAGATAACTCAAATAACTCAGTTGCAGGCCTTCCTTTTCTACCAAACTCTATTAAGAAAATGAATTACTGTAAGAACATCACAATCCTCTCAACTCTGACAGCCTGGTGGAAAGCAAACAAAATCACTAAATCATCACTTGCATGTAGATACACTCCAACTTGGCACAACCCTGATTTCAAACTGCATAATAACACTTTATATTTCCCAGCATGGCAACACAAAGGAATCACTCACTTACATCACCTATTTAAAAATAACCAGTTCATATCATTTAATACACTGATCCAGAAGTACGGAGTTCAGAGAGAACAGTTCCTCCAGTACAATCACCTAAAATCCATAATTAAGTCAAAGATTAGTGTAACCAATAACCCACTACAGCCTTCCAAATTAATTGAAGAAATTATGAAAATTACATCCTCCAAGAAAATAATATCCAAGCTATATAAACTCATATCAAATACAGACTCAACAATAACAAATACCAAAACTCAAATGGGAAAACGATTTAACTCTGTCCCTCAACTCTGACTCGTGGACAGAAATTTGCAATAACATCTTGTCCATGACCAGCACTAGCTGTAAGTATGCTGGAGTTATTACTTGCCAAAAAACAGTGGGGGAAACCAGAATAATAATATTAATAATAATAATAATAATAATAATGATAATAAAGCTTTATTTATATAGCACTTTACAACTCCGGGGAGCACAAAGTGCTGCACAATATCAGCAGTAATATCACAGACGTTGACCACCTACCAATTAAATACAAAAACCCACTCCTCATTTCTTTAGCTATTGCCAAGAAAACAATCTTTCAAAACTGGAAATCAAAAAAATCCCTACACATAAACCACTGGACCAACCTTTTGACAGAATACATCACATTAGAAAATATGGCATCCACTCACAAGAATAGTTTATCAGCTTTTTATGACACATGGAACCATTTTTAACACATTTCAACTTGAACCAAACACATTCCCACCAACCTCTAAAAATTTAACAAGCTGATTTTATTAGTAGTACTGTTATCATCATTATTATTAGTAATTATTTATTTATTTATTTTCCCTCCTTTTCCCTTTCTTGCATTTCATAGACTGCATAAGTTGGAAGTACCCACACTTCACACACTGCAATCTTGTAAAACACTATATCCTTTTGTAATGTCATGTAACTGTTGTCTTGTCTCCCATGTTTGGTACTGTTTTGTGTTACTTTGTTTCAATTTAAAAAAAAGTTTTAAAATTCCATTTATACTTTTCAAAAGATTCCATTTTGTTTGAACCTTTGTTAAATAATGAGAAATACTTTACATTGGTAAAGTAACAAAGAGACAATCAGCAGCTATAGCGGTGATATCACACCTACAGTGAGGAGGCTGCTGAATTTGTCTAAAACATTAACTCTAAATTGTCCCCATGATCACAGTTTTCACTCCTTTTACATATATATTTTATCAATAAACATTAGACAAAGTCATGCTATTTCAGACAGTATAACTATAGTAACAAACAAATTCACACAAGATGCACTGTGAGCCTTAGAGTGACATGAGTACCAACCAACAGGTGCTCATAATGTTTTGTCTTATCAGTGTACGGATAAGTGGATACATGAAGAACTGTGTCATGTGATGCCTTTTAAAACAAATGCATTGCCAGGTATGGCAGCACTGTACATTTAAAGTACATTTCCTCTACATCCTGTGATAAACTCAGTCTGAAAATCCTCCTGAATCTACACACAGATAAACATTGAACTCATATATTTCATCCACAAAAGCTGATCTCATATTATTTTTGTTTTTATTGGAGGAAAAACAAAAAACTTTCGTCAGTCTGACCTGATGTGCAAGTTCATGTGCAATGACAGTAGCAATGTCTTCCTTGTGCAACAATGAGGACACGCCTTCTTCGTAGAGCAGACTTCCTTCCTGGTATGTGACCAATCCCCAATTTTCCATTGCTAGAGGATATAAGTCTGGCACTGCAATTTGGTCTACAGGGTTTGCAAAGATATGGACAAATTAATTTATATATATAAATTTGCATAGGCAAAAATGTAGGCTTAGTTAGGCTGTACTATACCAGTACCTCTTTCAGAACAGCAGAGTTGCTCTGGAGGTAGAACTAATCTTTTTGATAGTTAAGCTAACTACAACTAAAAACCGGGGGGAAACTGTTACCCTGCCAAAGCCTTTACAAAACTGTGCAATATAGCCTACAACACTGTCTTATTATTGTGTGTTTAGTTTTCCAAAAAACATTTCACAAAAATAAACTAATAGTATTTGTAAATGTTTTTGACTGACACCCAGTATTATTCCGGACATTTTATTTCCCAGCGTGAATGCCTAAATAGCATTCTCTCCACTGCCAACAATAACATTCTGTGGGGTGAAATGCTAAAGTCTACAGTGCATACTTTAATGACATACTGTATAACTATAAAGCTAGCTATGGTAAGCTAGTTAGCTAGCATTGTCACCACAGAATGAAATGTTCTTTTTAACAGTGACATTTTTTATTTCCATCTATCAATACATTCATTCAGATATATGTACCACAGGCACACACATACCTAGCTTTTTTAGTGAGTAATTAATATCAAAATAATTCTCATAGAACTCGAGAATCTTTCCAGTGATGCTGGCTGCATATTCAGTGTGTCCTGCTGTAGTGGCCTCAGGACGAGCAAAAGTCTACATGAGAAAGACACAGAGGTAAGAAAAAGGACACTCCAGCTTGATCACAAAAATAAGCATGGCATAAGAAAGGTAACATATCTCAAAAGGAAAAGGTCAGGGAAGCATAAAAATGGTGTAGCCTGGTTATTGCATCATTTTGGTTCATGGTGCTGAATGGTATTTTGATGTATGGCACTGAACCCCTACCAAACTTATGGCAGATGTAAATTTTGCCAGTGAATTTTTGATAATTTTTCTTTAGAAGAAAATTAAAGTTTACTGGCAAAAATTACAATCAAAGTAGCCGAGGTCAAGACCATACCAAAGCAGTGACATTAAATTCATGCTGAATTTACAGTAGCTCACATACTTTAATTTCCACACGTTCATGTGGGGAGTTGATTGATTTGAACTCTGAAACTGTGAAGGCAAACAAGTATGTAGACATCCTCTGTGTTGGATCGAAAATAGTAACTGTCCAGTCATCATCTATAATACTGGAATCTGAAAAAGTGGAGAGTGACAAAAGGGCAGACCAAAATAAGGACCAGAAGTATATGACCAGAAGTCCAGTAAACACACACACATACAAGTTACAGCATATTGTACACATTGTCATTTTCACAGAAGACTGATTTTCACCTTTCATTTTTGCATTTGCTAGAGCTGTTGTGCCATGTCTGTGGATTATGGTCACATGAAACACAGCCTTCATTTCTGGCTCATCGAAACAAGGAAACACTCTCCTGGCCTCTGTTGGCTCCATATTGGTGGTGGCAAGGAATCTGTGAATACAAATAAAGACAGTGAGCCTTTCATTATCAGGTGTATACTGAAGAAATACAACTTAAAATATATGCATATATATGAGAAAGTGATTTTTGATTTCATAAAGAACTTATGATAAATAACTTTGACACTCCCTTGACACTTTCCGTGTGCCTATTCAAACAACTACAGGCTCTCATTCAAAGTTGTTCTGCTGATGCTAGTATGAGCTCTCCTATTAAACTTGCTCTCTCTTTCTTTTCTCTTAATTTTATTGAACAGTTATAATATACAATTGTCAGAGAACAAGGAACAATTGTACAGTACAATAAAAACATATGACATGCCAGAGGGGAATCCAAACATACAAGCACAAAATAAATAAATAAATAAATACAAAATAAGGTTGTATCTGTGAACTAAATAGTTTTCTTAGCCTTTTGTTCTTGGATGAAGAGATTATTTCACTATAATTTTTCATAAAGACACAAAACATGGGTTTGTTACCATTAAATTTGCACTTATGTATATAGTATTTAACTAGAACCATGATGAGGTTTATGACATAAGAGGAGCCACAGCTTTCTTTTTCAAAAACTGTGTAACCCAGGATAACATTCTCAAATCTGAGGGAGGTCCATGAGTATATGTTGAAGATAATGTTCATGACATCTTTCCAAAGTCTTTTGGTGTGGTTATAGTTCCAAAACAGGTGACATACTGTATCTTTAGCATGACTGGCACAAAAGAAGCAGTTAAACTCGCTCTCTCTCCACAGTTCCATATCTGCTGATACCACACCAGCTGTGCATGACTTCGCTCCATAAAAATTCTTCACCTCCACTTGATACCAGCCAGCACACAGCTTGTCTGGCCATCATGTACTGGGGTACTGAAAAACTCGAAAGCTTGATTTATTTTGGCGTAACAAAGAATCTAACCTCCCCGTACTAGCTTAAACATAAACTGGTAACCCTCTTCAGTTTTCACTCCTGTACATCATCCTGATGTGAGTCATCGGGCTGATGGGGGGGTAGTAGGGGGTGCTGTAGTCACATTTGGATATATTTGAAATAAACCCAGAAATACACAAGGGGCAAATATTGAGGCCTATCACAGAGGTTCACAGAACTTTTTTGAGAAAAAAAACCAACTGTTTTAGACTATATATTGTTTATAGCAGAGCATTTATATGCAAATATGAATAGGAAAATGTCTGGAGTGGAATTTTAACAAAAAATTAATACCATCTCTTAGTAACTATGTAAATGATTAGACTGATTTTATATTGAGCACAGAGGTGCATTCTTGTTTTATACCATAAAGGCAGATGTTTTTTTTAGCTTTTATCTTATGTTGTACTTTAAAACCATCACCAACAACTTCACAGACTGTTGGTTTTGAATAAAAACTGCAAACAAAAAAAGCCTGTTATTTATGGCTCAGTGAACATTTGCTGTCTCCTTTGTTTTCTTGTGTTCTATGTTTGAACAGGAGTTAGATACAGGATTGATATCAGTTTAGTCTCTCCACGTTCAATGGTGGACGTGTGCAGGGGCTGGAGGTGTGAGGATGTGATTTGCTAACATTAACCACTGGTAAGCCTCCATTCAGGGATCACCTGGTGTTGTTCAGAGATGGATGTGAAGATGGGACTTCTGAATTGTGACTGTTTGCAGCTGCCACAGCTAATGGCTGTTGATGGTCATAAGATGACATACAGAATGTGGGTTTGGAGGCTGTTGAGTTGTTTACAGAGATGTTGAGAGAGTTTTGCCCTTCATGTATTAGCATTTTTTTCAGGTCACAGTGGTAACCATCAGATTCTCTAAGCGATAGTTAGAGAATATTTTCAAGATCCTTCTAGCCATATGAATAAAAATAATTTTATCCTCTGAATATTAAAAACATTTTAACCCAATTCCCAGGTTATGATTTTTTTACGTATACAGGTGGGCTGCCATCTTTGCTTTGATTCTGAAACAGAGGACCAACTGGTTACAAATCTTTTAATCTGGAATATTTTTTTCATCCAGATGAGCATAAGAGTCTTTGAGGATTTTGGAAATACCATCAGAACAGTAGTAGTTGTCTCAAAACTCCTTGTGGGCTAGTAATGAATATTAGCAATAGTAATGACTGAGTAATGACAATGAATGAAATGAAAATATAATGTAAGCAATTACATTTGCTGCTGGGCAGTTAGTAAAAAAAACAATTTATAAATGAGTAATGTGTAGTATTATTTTAAATAACCTTCCTTGTGCTGCAGATTACAAAGCAAAAACTCATGAATTGCAGGTTTGTTGATGGATTATCAGAGACTAGCCAAATACATCTGAAAACAAAAGCTAGATATGGATCATAACTGCACAGACATTTTGTTGTTTTGTATGTCAGACCAGAATCCTTACTATTTCAACAGCAGTCCTTACCAGCATGAGGTTCTTTACCTTTCTGTGAAACTGCCTTAGTTTGACTCCACTGTAGTAGAGGATTGATGTTAGAGAATACAACAAGTGGCTTAATCTATAGAAGTCTGACACTACCAACATGTATGACATCAGAGTCCTTATAAAGATGCCATAATCACAAGTTCTACACACAGAAACCTAAGAGGTTTAAATCTTTAACTGTTTAAATTTGTTTAACTGTTTTCCTTACCTCTCTGCATTTTCATCACCTTCATAAGCTGGGGAACCTTCAACATATGAGCTTACATAAAGGCCATCAAGATTTTTTGACATTTTTCCCTTGAAATTCAGAAACAAACTGTAGTTTCTTCCTGCCTCTAACGTTTCCTCCAACGGGACCTCAAGAAAGGAACTTTCATCTTTGTGTTTTATTTCCCCAACATCCATCTTCTTATTTGTGTCTCTGTTCTTCACCACTGCACCATCTACGTCCAGCTCAGTACTGTGGAGGTAGATGGTGCTAGTCCTCTGGACACAGTGAAAGTTAACAGTAGAGTTTCCGGTGAAGAGCATCGTCTGGTTTGGACTGGTGACGTTTTCCACCTCAATGATTCGGGTGTAGAAGTCAGGCTGAAGGAAGACTGTGTAACTATCAGGTATGAGGTTCCTTGGCAGCCGCATGACAGGTGGTGGTCCTGTGGTGGTGGACGGGAAGGTCGGACGAGGTGTTGGCTTCACTGTGGAGATCTGAGTTTTGTAGAAAATGATCATAGTGACAATGCCGGCAATGACAGAGATGGTCAGAATGACAAAGGTGGTGGCAACAGCCTTGAATATGAAGGACTCTTTCGGCATGTTGGCTGCTTCCTTTCTTTTGTCTTCTAGGTCTTGTTGCTTGACTGGTAGAGATGAGTCTGGTGAGTCCCTGAGCCTGTATGCCTCCTAACTGCAATGACTGATTTGAACATATCCAAGTAACCTCCCTCCCATAAACAGGGCTTGGCCTTAGCAATTAAGGGCCTGTACTTAGATTAAGCATTAACTTAGGCATTACAGAAAGACCAAAGAGTAAGTGTTATATAGTGTGAAGGGGACAAGGGTCATTGCTCTTGTTGTAAATAATCAGTCAAATTGTGCTCGCCAACATCTGGAGGTGGTTACTGTGTTTTTGCCACTAATAGAAGGGTTGGGTTAAACCTCAAGGAACATCTTATCCTCATGCTGGACTCTCCATCTCATCAGCACACACTTCCTCGCAGTCCCTTTCTGTGAACATAACACACACTGCTCAAATCAGTCAGAACTTCTTGCTGGATACAAGAGCTGCTCATGAAGAAAATCCTTAAGAACATAAAACCACAGTGTGCTCAGAGTTCCAAGTTGTAGCGTCCGTTCCTCTAACTGCTGCCTTCCACGGTCAGGTAAAACCATATTAAATGATGGCTTCCAAACAAGAAACAAATGAGAAGTATATGAAGAGAGGAGTGCTGTGTGAGCTGGATAAAAGAGGAGGAAAAAAAGAGGTGGAGAACAGAAAATCACTGAATTGGCTGGAAAACCCCAGCATCAGGGAACCATGACCATCACACACACAAACATATTCCACACCTCAGGAGGGGAAACACATGGTGACAAATAGGCAATATGGGAACAGCGTAGGAAAACAGGGCCTGAGCTGCATGAGGGAATTATTTGTACTGAGAACAGATGTTATTGTTGGAGGGTCAAGGATATCAAACCAGCCCAGATATACTGAAATAGTAAGATCATACAACAATGAAGGCAAATCACAGTGAGACAGAGCCAGGTGGAGGCCCCATTCCTGTTTTACATTATTCATTATGTCTGATTTATGGCCTAGTAGGGAAGTGATATTAATGAGACTTGTGAGAGCACCTTTTCATATCATGCATGTAAAAAAAAAAAAAAAAAAAGTCATGGTGAATTCTATCCATTTAGTCATGGAGCGAGCAAGTGGGGCAAAGCAAATAAAAACCACAAAAACAATTCTCTGGTGTGTTTACATAATAAAATGTTCTACTTATTATGGACCAGATGTTAAAATCTATGTCAGGAACAAATACTCAAACACTGTGCATGTGCAAATTGTTTTCAGAAAGGATTCATTCCTTAGACAGCAAGAAGTGTGTTCTTGGATCAGAGCCGCCATCAGTCACACACACACACACACACACACACACACACACACACACACACACACGTACTTCTATCTTTGTGAGGGCACTAATTGATATAATGCATTCCCTAGCCCCTTAATCTAACCTTAAATGCTTACTGTACGTGCCTAATTAGCTCTCACCCCAACATTAAACTAAGTAGTTACTCTAAGATTAAATGATTTACATGGTAAGAATCAGCATCTGGCCAACTCCCCGCAATGTAAGTAATACCAGGGATGTGCGTGTGTGCGTGTGCACACACAGACACGTTTGTAAAGCTATCTTTGTGAGGACACTCAGATATAAAGCGTTCCCTAACCCTTACCCCAACCCCAATTCTAACTTGAACCCTGAAACCAAGTCTTAACCCTCAAACAGCCATTTGAAGGGGCGTGAAAAACTGAGGACCAGCCAACATTTCCTCACTCCTGTGGTGCAAACCTCAAACCAGTCCACACAGTGCTGGCCAATTACATACACACACACACACACACCTTAACCCTCAAACAGCACTTGGAAGTTGTGTCAGAAAGAGTGACTGGCCACAAAGTCCTCACTGTCATGGTCTTAAATTCAAACTGGCCCTCATAATGTACAACCATACAAGTACACACATGTTTACCAATGTTTACCAATGACAACAGAGACAGGATAACCTACAATTATTTAGAAATAATCTTTTCCACTATATCTCACACATACAGTGGGTACAGAAAGTATTCAGACCCCCTTGAATTTTTCACTCTGTTATATTGCAGCCATATGCTAAAATCATTTAAGTTCATTTTTTTCCTCATTAATGTACACACATCACCCCATATTGACAGAAAAACACAGAATTTTTGACAATTTTGCAGATTTATTAAAAAAGAAAAACTGAAATATCACATGGTCATAAGTATTTTAGCATATGGCTGCAATATAACAAAGAGTGAAAAATTTAAGGGGGTCTGAATACTTTCCGTACCCACTGTATATTGATTTATTCTGAAGAGCACAGACATCCTCACGTTCACATCTGCTCTTACAACACACAAGCACAAATACTGGAGTGAAATGATCAGAGTCCCCTGGCTTCAAAGACCTTAGTGCAATTATGAACACAACCATATTTCTGTTGTGAGACATTTGGGTGAGAAATCTTTATGGCCAATTCTTTGAGAGTAACGACCTCTACTGATTAAGAGGATAATTACAAAAGTACAGATTTCACTACTCTGAACCAGAAGCAACCAGTTGAGGCTCACTGTAAAAAAGACAATCAAATTTCACAACTGTTACATACATCCCCGGCTTTTTCAGTCCCCATGATGAGGTATCCTCGAGCAACACACTAAACCCCAAGTTGCTCCCAGCAGCCACTGCCCTCAGTGTGTGAATGGGATGAATGGGCGAATAGTGTAAAGCACTTTGAATGTACTTAACTATGTAGAAAAGCACTACAATAGTACAAGACCATTTACAGTTCAGTGCACCTTGGCATTGACACCACAAGTCTCTGGACTCTACTGGAGGGATGAACACCATTCTTCCAAAAGAAATTCCTGCATTTGGTGTTTTGACGATGGTGGTGGAGACACTGTCTATAACACATTGCTCCAAAATCTCCCATAGGTTGAGATCTGATGACTATGAAGGCCACAGCATATGAGTGGCATCATTTTCATACTCATCCTGGAAGAGACTACTCACTATTCGAGTTTTTAACTTTAATTTGTCACCTGTTTCACCCGCCCGTCAAGGAAACATCTAAAATTTGGTCACTTACTTGCTACAGTGATTTGAGCAACAGGAGACTTTCATGACAACAATGGAAATGTGCAAATATTTTATAAAAATATGGAGAGTTGATGAATTTTAAGACAGGTTAAATGTTTTAAAGCCTCAGAAAACAGACTGATGAGCTGTCTGCTTTAACAGGAACACACACGACGAAAACTAACACCAACAACTCATACTTTGATGACAAAGTTTTGAGAATAAAGCATAAAATGTTTCAGGCAAAATCTAAATATTTTGAGTAGCAATATTTTGAAAGTAAATTTGTAATTTTCAAGAAAAAAGGGCATAATAATCTGAGAAAACATTGTAACATTTCTAGAAATAAAATTTGCATATGGGCAAGTTAACGCGTTATTTTTGCGTTAACATAATACTTTATTAACGCCGAGAATTATTTTATTGTGCATTAACGCAGTTTATTTTTATTATTATTTTGAAAGTCCGTTGCTCACTGGCTCTGAATACACATACAGACAAACCATGGGTAACAGGAGGGGTGGGATGTTGATCGGTACTAGCTTGAGATGGGCGTCATCACGCGTCTCAACCAATAAGAGCATTTGGGGTGGGCGTAAGACCGCTGCAGCGCTCACGTGACCTTGAACTGAATAGAACTGGCGGGGACAGAAAAATGGAGAAAGGTAAAGGACTCATACGTGGACATTTTCAATCTAAATCTCTTCCGCACAGCGGAGTTGATATAACCAAAGTCATTTGTTTCCACTGCAAAGCTGAATTTTCTTATCACCGGAGTACTTCGAGTCTGAAATATCACTTAAATGCAATACACACCGCCGATGCCAGCAAATCACCCACCCAAACAAACAGCGGAGGGAGGCTTCGGCAGACTACGCTGGATGTAACGTGTGGGAGAAGTATAGATAAACATAGCTAAGTGGATAGCTACAAACTGCAGGCCGATTAGTACTGTGGAAGATGTCGGTCTGAGGAACGTTATTAGGATGGCAACGAATGACGGCACGTATGAGCTTGATTACATTGGTTGAGATTTGCTGCTACTGTGTAAAAAGCACCTTATTTGTTTGAAGTGTTTGCAAACCAAATGTTATTGTACTTTTGTTCATATAGTAGTACTTTTAAAATACAAGTGCACAATACACTACTTTTGAATTCATTATTGAATGCTGCTCATATCAATGCATGTTGTAATATTGCAAGAATAAAAGTTTGATAATTGAAGATCCTAATACACTAAGTGGTATAGATAATGGATAGATGGATTCAGAACTTATTCTTGACTTCCTACAAAATTATAACTGAAAATATTTTTTCTTGAAATTATGACTTTTTTCCACAATGCTAACTTTATCATCAAAATATTATGATTTCCCTACTGAAAATAGAACTTTTTCAAGTTTTTTTCTCCGAATATTTTACCTTTATTCTGGGTTGTTTTTTGTTTCTTCAGCTGTGGGAGCTAGTACTCCTGTCAGTTTTCTCTTTGAACAGGCTAGGTTTAAAGGCATTTTCTACAACTTGGAGAAGCCATTACATTTGTCATTTGGTCTTCTTTTCATATTAAACAGGCTCAGGCGGAGATGTAGTTAATGGTCTTTAGAGGGAATGAATCCAGTGCAGCACAACACAGTGCAATCAGCATGAAGTGCTATTGCTTTTTGGAAGTACTGGACAAACAAAAAAACATTTAGATGCGCGGTTTACATCGGTGTCTTATCAACATTTTGGAAAGCGTTTCCAAATTAACAGAAGCTTATTAACTTTCCATCATTTGATTTTGCATCAAGTCTCAGTTTCTCATCCTCAACTGTGTCCCTCTGTTCATTCAAATCAGGAAAACAATGTGTTTAAAAGCAATATATTGCTTTCTTCTGGAATCTACCTACAATGACCAAGTATGAGATGTACTTCATTTATTGTCAGTAAGTTGTCTACCAAAGCCAGCTGTCTAGATGCTGAACACAGTAACAGGACTGTGCTAGGATGGTGCACAGCTCCACATAGCTTTCCTCTCTCCATGTGGGAAGGAGCCTCTCATTGTTTAGGGTCTGAAGTTTTGGTGTCCCCTCTCGGAGGACGTGGTACAGGCAAGGCCACCGCCTCTGAATCCTCAGCCTGGTCCTCCGGTCCAGTGTAATACCACGGACAATCTTCTTGGCCCGAAGCTCACGTAGGGCAGGCAGCTTCAGACAGGAGAAGACTAGGCCTCGGCTTGGCGACACGTCCAGGAACTCCAAAGATTCAGAGTCCAGAGTGTATGAAATGCCGAGGTTCCTCAGCGGCACCAAGATGTGTAATGTCAAAGACTTCAGGCTAGGCAGGGATTTGGTTAGGGTCTGCAGCGTCGAGGGAGTCACTCCTTTAAAAACCCAGAAGTATTTGAGCTCAAGGACTCGGAGCTGCTGGAACTGTGTGAGCAGCGACACAGATGCATCCGACCAGTCAAAATGTAACCGCATCTTAGTGATGCGTGGGCAGCTCTGGGTCAGTTTGGTCAGCAGCTCCTGGAAACTGGTCACCTGTCAAATCAAATCAAAGACATCATGTGCTTGGAGATTTCTCTGTGGAAGGTGCACATTCCTATGGACAAGAATGTCTTATAACAGCAGTTCCCAAACGTTTGCTGCCATGCTTACGTTTCTGTTCATGGCTTGGATCACGCTGCAACACATGTTTATACAGTATAGCGCTTTTCAGACATACATAACACTGCTGCTTCATCAGTCTGTTAAAGTGACGGCTTTCTATTATTTAGACATAGGAGGGCACGTTTACATTATGGTCCACAGGACTTCATTCAGACATACCCACAACAGTGAACAAGACGACACAGGAATCATCTGCAAAGTACAACAATGAGAAGAGATAGTATAAGAATATTCACTCTTAGTGCAATCTAGTTTCACCAAAATCACTTAATGCATCACTGGTTAGTTTGGAAAAATGTGTCTAAGCCACTGAATATCTTTGTACTTTGTACACAGTCCCTGTGCAACTGCCTCAAAGCCAGCTGCACACACTGTATTTCATCAAAATGGCTTGTTTTGATGAAGATAAGGTTGTAGCTTATTCTCTGTCTACTTTTCCACAGTAAATGAACAAACAAATTGTCAAATGATCAGGTGTAGACCTACTTTCCAGGAATGTCTTTTGTGAAAAAAGGTCCAAAGGCCTCAATCATTATTGTATAGCCAAAGCAACATTTTCTAACACAGTGTTAACTACAACTGAAGACTCAAGGCCCTACAGAGAACAAACCCACTCTATGGCTCTTGTATTCAAGTATATCAGGACCATGACTAACAAGTGCTTTTATTATCAGTTAATCAGTTGCTTATGTTTATGCTTAATCATTTGGTCTATAAACAGTCAACATGACACAAAACAGATTAAAGCAGAAACTCTTTACATTTGGCATTTATGCCTGATGAATTAATGTATTATTAAAAGTTGAATATTTGTTTTCTGACTAATCAATTAATTGAGCAAGTGTTTGAGCATCACATTATAACACTATATTGTTCCAGTGTTGAATTGATGGTGTCCATCCACTGTGTATACCACTGACTATTGACAATGGTATCTTGAAATAAAGACTTAAGGCTATGCCATTTTAATTTGAAGTGTTTTATCAACATACAGAGGGGCTGCAATGCAGCTATGAAGAAATGTGGCCAGTTTTCACTAACCAAGAATCTGCAGATTTATCTTCTTTGCACCCACTCAAATCATATCCAATCATACATACTGTTAGGGTGATTTTTATTTTTAAGTGGCTATGAATAGAATTAGTTAAGGTTTTTATCCCCACAATACCAGTATTCAGTGTTTACAAGTCAAAGTGGCACTTTTTGGTATATTATAGAAACCAACCAGAGTGGCAAAAATCTGTCTGCTGTGAGCAGTTTACTTACTTACAAGACTTCTGGGTGCTTATGTTACCTCATGCTGCAATAAGGAGCCACCAACACATGCATTTAATTCTAATGTGGATTCATGGTGGAAAATAAAATCAGAAAACAAGTTACCTGGTCCATTTTGGTAATGCTGTCCTGGTGTGAGCTGGAGCTGGAGTGGACCCTAAGGTCCAGTGGCTCAAGAAGAGTAAAGGTCCAGTTGAGGTCTAGGTGGCTGAGGTCTCTGCAGTGAACCTGATCCAGCAGGTGGCTCAGCAGTTCGCCCCACTTGTTGCAGTGATCCCCCAGGTCGAAGCTGGCCTTCAGTGTGAGCAGGCTTGCCCGGCGGGAGATAAGGTGGTGGGTGTAATGATGGACCCAGGATTTCCACCTCTCAAACTCACGGTTGGAAACAAGCAGCCCCTCTTGATCCAAATGGAAGACACCACGACGGGAGTAGTCAGCTACCCGCCACAGCTTCCATGAGCGGACAAGACAACTCCAGCTGAGGCAAACCAACGCACAACTACACTTATCTACCTCATTCAGAAAGGACAAGACATGCAGCTGGCACTCCACTGGCAGGAAGTTGAAAGGGAAGTAATCATCCGTTGCTTTCCGCCGGCTGTTTACTGGAATCAGGGGTCTTTTTCGTGGTGACATGATGACAGATGACGTGATGCTGGTGGGTACTGATAGAGGTCAGAATCTCCACCAGGTGATCTTGTGGTCTAGCTTTGCCATAAATATCTTTAGGCTGTTGAAGCCTTAAAGACAAAGAAAAACAGAAAGAAAATGATTGAAAACGTTGATTGTAGTTGTCTTCAGTTGTTCAACGTAACAGGCAGAAAAGGCACCTTCACTTATTAAGTACAATATGCAAATTTTAGCCACAAGATGCTGACCCACCAGCTAATTTCCACAAAGGTTAGTGTAACGTTAGTACCTCAACAATAATGAAACAAATGTACACGTAACGCGATATACGAGTGTTCACTTTCATCGAGGTGTTAGATTACAATTTATTTAAATGACACGTAAGTTTGTAACATGACTCGAGGTCCCGTGACAACTCCATTAGTTGCTCTCATTTGCTTCTGTCAAAGTAAGACGCACATTCAAAGACTTCTACCCATTAAGGCTACAGTGGGGATTATGTGACTGTTTTGTACAAATATTGAGACAATCGTCGCGTCCTTACCTTGTGATTGAACTCCCCTGTGGCTCCCTCCCGTCTTTAGTTAAAAAGCTAACCTGCTAAAAGCCAGCTGAGAGAAGACAAAAGATTTTAAAGATAATTACTGCGCATTGCTGTAATTTTACAGAATTTGCTTTATACCGGATCATATTACTAAATATACGTACATTTATATAAATACAGTTTAAAAACAAAACAAACTGTATCGAACAGTGCTTAGTATAACTAGGCCAGCTTGTTAGCTGCCAAACAGCTGAGGTTTGTTGTGACTCGTTGGTGATGGCGTCATCAAAATGCGTGGGGCTGCATGTTTTGCTCCCCGGCGTTACACAGTCGGGAGGAGTTTAATGTTTGAAAAGGAATTGTTTAGAAGTCACGCACACATGCATGCACGCACGCGCGCACACACAAACCAAAGAAGCGAGGCTGATATTAGTTGTACGTAGAATTTGAAGAGCTTTAGTAGATTTGAAAAGAAAGCGCAAGCGCCCTCTGTTGGTTTAATGTGCAACGACTAGCGTGAAAAGAAGACCTCTGTTTTGTTTGATGTTATAATTTATATTTAGTATATATAATTTATATG
>NW_018128029.1:473602-484123 GCF_001952655.1 Monopterus albus | reverse complement strand
AAAAAGACTCATGGCTGTATTAGCTCAAAAGGGGGGCTTCTACTAAATATTGAGCAAAGGGTCTGAATACTTATGACCATGTGATATTTCAGTTTTTCTTTTTTAATAAATCTGCAAAAATGTCAAACATTCTGTGTCAATATGGGGTGCTGTGTGTACATTAATAAGGAAAAGAACATAAATGATTTTAGCATATGGCTGCAATATAACAAAGAACAGCTCCATAAGTGCATGATCAGTACATATACATTGATGCAATGTTAATATTTCCAATCCTGTTGTAACTGAAGTCCATCTTCATCCTGCTAGTGCTTCAAACCTGCTTCAAACCCTAGTGTTAGTGGTGTGGTTTCGAACAAGGCAGAAGCAGAGAGCAGGTCTGAGCAGTGATGGTTAGTACAAGCTGATGTTTTGCTCTCACTCTTTTCAGTTTTAATTTTGATGTCCCAACTTTTTCTGATTTAGTGTTAGAAAGTAATTTTTTTAAGTCAAAAGGTTGGACATTGTTGTTTGAACTTTTAACTGATAATCAGAAAATAACTAAAGCTCTTTTTTGTACAGTTGATTTGCACAGTAGGTCTACTTCCTCTTTATTTGTGCTTGTAGTCTTACAGCTCCCGTTGTCTTTCATTCATCCTGTCTTATTTTTCCATCACATCTTTATTCTGCATTGCTTATTGTTTTAATTTTCTCTTCGCTACCGAACAGCGTGCTTGTCATTAAATGTGAACTAATTAATATGCAAAATCAACTACCTCTGCAGTTTCCCACTTAATCTGGACAGGAGACTTAAGGCTGAGTAGGTAACATTTTGGAGCATTTACCCAGTGATAGCAATAGGTTAATATTCTAATTAAAATACTAAAACAGTAAGGAGCCTTAATTTATTTTTAATAAATCATGTAAATATCACTATATGTAACAGTGCTTTAAATCAAATTTTCTTAAAATCTGTGTAAACTGCAAGTCATGCAAAATCATGCACAAATACAGGGTGAGCCACGGAAAAGTAGCCTGGAGCCCTAGCTCCTAAGATTTGGAGGCAGGCTACTTTTCCATGGCCCACTCTATATTTTCTCTCATTTTATTGCTACAAACTATGAAATCAATTAATGAGGTAGAGGGAAGGTTGGTACACGAGCCATGAACAGTCACATCAGTTTATAAAAATCATGTTTTCCATCCTGCAGTTTGTCCCTTGGTGATATATTATATATTGTGCCTGTCTTTGAACAGCCAGACAAAAGGAGTAAGTTAAGCATACAAGAATAGGACTTTTTGTGACAGAGGTTTGAAAAACGTACATCCTGGATTTCTAGATGTTAAACTCTCAAACATGCCCCCCCCTTGAGCTGCCATACACGAAGAAATGTTTTGATGAGTGGTTCCAGTGTTTTGTTTTGCCAGCATGTGCAGTTGGACTCAAACCACAACACTAGCCAGGTGCAGTGTGCAGACATTGCATACGCAGAGGATGATAGTAATATGCCGATAAACGTGCTCTATGTAGGTTTCAAAATACCCAAAGCACGTTTTGTAAATATTTGATAAGGTAGGAAATGTACTCAGTGTGTCTGTAACTTCACACAATACCTAACAAATGTTGAATATAAGCACAGCCATGTTTGTTTATAATAAAAACTCCACAAAGTCTAAATGTTGCAGGGTGAAAGAAACGCATGCTTTGCATTTCTTTTTGTACATCTGTATTTCCGACAGTTTCCGCTGTGTGGTGCTAGCCAATCAATCTCAAAGGCGGAGACGTGTGACGTCTCATTCCCCTTCGCCCACTCAATGTTTTAACTCCCTGTGTAAATCGGCATCTCTCACATATTTTACTCAGCTCCTGCTAGTGAGACAAGTGGGTGTTTTAGAATAAGAGAAACAACTGCGACACACACACACACACGCAAACAAACACAAGACTTTTTTAACAGAATAACCGGGATAAAACCTCCTGCGACACAAATCACAGAGGGGGCGTTCAGTTCAGCATATTTACGTTGTATTACTTTTTTGAGACACCAAAATGAAGACCAAATTTATCAACGGGGTTTCTTCTTCCCCCTCCATGTCTCTGGGTCTGCTGGTGACCGAGAACGCCTTGCAGGTCCAGCCCGACACCCAGGAAGACTGCAAGGATCTGGTCCGCCCTGACCAGCCCGACCTGGACACCCAGCACAAAGCCTATCTGTGGTGCAGAGATTTCCTGCATGGAGCATGGAAAAGCCTGGCTGAGGAAGATTTTCATATCACCGTTATAAGGTACGGCGTGCTCGTTTGCTTAGCCTATTAGAAACAGGCCTGCTATTATAACGGGATGTAAATCGTTAGAGGGTAAAGGCCCCTCGAATGTCGGATATTTCCTTTGTGTTATCCACTTAAATTTCAGTACGACTCAGACCCGGTCCCCTTTTAACTGGACAGGCTGTAGTCTCAGCCCAATGCTGGAGCTACTCAGTGAGCTCAGCATGGAAGAAGGGCTGTGTGCCTCTTTGACAGAGATATCACTGTAAAACAAAGTACCTCCAATGTCATATTTTACCTTTATCACTTGATGACAAAATAAGTTTAAGGTGTTTGTGTTCTTTCAACTTTAGCAACAATTTATGTTAATACAGTAAGGTCCTACAGGCATTAGTTAAACTGGATAAAATTTGACAAAGTTCATATTTATAGTTAAAAAACTTATATTGAAGACTATGACAAAGACACATTTGAGGGTTACAGTAAGAGCCCCAGAAAGCCATATCTACTAGAGAAAACATCAAAAAGTGTGAACCTCATTTGTAATAATAAGAATGACAGAACCTACATGATAACCTTTGCATCGGTCAAGATCAAGGGTTTGTTGTATATGCACAGTGAGGAAACATGTTTTCCTGGACACTGAAATTCTTCCTTTGCCGTCCACATGAATGCCACACAATATAATGAAATCATACCATAATCAGTCATATTCATATATTGTCTGTCCACCAGGGGTGGTCTGAGCAACAAGCTCTTCCTGTGTAGCCTCCCTGACAGCCTGGACACTGTTGGGGACGAGCCAAGGAGCATCCTGCTGCGCCTCTATGGGGCCATCCTGCAGGTGGGAGCCGCATCTCAGATAACAGCTAAACACTGTTGTATTACTGTACAAACAGAGGTACAAGTAAGCCAAACTCTTCACAAGGATCTGTTGTCATATCTGAGAAATGTGTTTCCCTCAGTAGGTTGTAGTTCTTAGGCTGGAGCTATTATTAGTTAAAGTGCAACTTGCAGGTTAGCCACTTGAGTGAATCACTAGTGCTTTTTATGAGGGCCTCAAAAAATACAGACTGGGCCTGATATCACAAAAAAGCCAAGTGAGGTTCAGTTAAACAAAAGGGAATATGAAAACTATTCTATTTTTGACACTGGAAAGACTGAAAATGTATATTCATGTGCACATAATGGACCACAGCCTCATAATTATGAGGCAGCAGTCAGTGAGAAATGGAGCTGTTGGTAGAGGAGATTCAGTGGAGAACTGGAGAAGAGCTTATCCTTCTGTCTAAAATGAGTCTTGTACATGAGCTCATTTGTCAGTCCAAATGCAGGGTGAGATCCTGTCTCCTCAGCTGCACCTCCAAGCTGCCCCTGTTCCTCTTGTTGTTAGGGACGCTTGGATGGAGTTTGTGCAATGTGAAAACAAAAAAACAACATCACATAACAAGAAAAAATGGTGAAATCAAAAGTAGGGAAAAAGACAAACTCACTAAATTGTACTTGCCCAGACCCATTACCACCTACTAGCACTGTTGTGATGTGATTTTGGACAGTGGAAAATTTTTTAAGAGTGTTGATCAAAACACCTACTTTGTTCTTGGAATTTCTGGCATTACTTTTTAAATAATCATTTCCAAGAAAGGTTACACATTTTGTAAAAATTTAACCTGCAAGTTGCTCTTTAAGCTGCTTTTGTTGCAGATAAGTGCTGCTATATCACACACATTAATTAGTGCAGAGATATAAAAATCAGAGGTTGTTTGACTAAAGTTGTGAGAATGTTTGACTTGTCTGCCTTTATCACAGTGATGGCTCATGTAACTAGGGTCAAAGGTCACTTTAATGCTTGAGCTGATACACAGAAATGAGGCAATAACTAAAAATGATAATACAACTATGTGATCTAACAGTGCCACCTCTAGAGGTGGTTGTTGTGTGTGTGTGTGTGTGTCTACAGGTCATATGCTTATGTTAGTGTATGCATGTGTTATGCCTTCACGCATGTGTTTGTATGTGTACATGTGTGTGTGCGTGTTAGCCATTGTTGTACATGGTTATGTACCCCCATGGCTGTACATGCATGTGTTCTTTGCCGTAGGCTTCCCAAAGGAGCGTGCCTTGAGCACTCTTGTTCCCAGGTGAACCCACCCAAAAACACGGTACAGTATGAGATCCCTGAAATCTCAGCCTAATACAAAGATGTAACACACACTTACATAGCACAGACCTGGCTGTCATCACTGGGAAGATACAGCATGGAGGGAAAACAGTTTTAAAACATCTCTCCTGTCTGTCTGTCTTCTTCTCAAAATCCCAGCCTTGTGGTTCTTAATTGTTAAGAAGTCAGCTAAATGTTTGAACCAGTAGACAAACAAAGGAGCCTGAGGATCAGTCTGCACATTTGCAGTTCGCTCAGCTAAAAAAAACAAACAAACAAACCCAAAACAAAGCAAAAAACAAGAAAAGTTATTAGACTCTGTACAGGTTGCCTTGTTGTTGCCTCACAGGTTGCACCAAAGAAGGTAGGTGATGCGTTTCCTTACCGCTCCACAGTGGTTGCAGTTAACACAGATACAGAGGCATTTTTATCTGCTTAGATGATGTGGCAGCTCTTCTAGAACAGACACGTTCTGCTGTATTGCTATAAGTGCAACAGTTATCCTGCCACAGTGGATTGATTTCACTTTCAAATATTGAGCGACAAGAGGTCAAGGACTTAAAAACATGTGACCAAGATTCATGAAAGCAACTCATTCTCATCTGCTGGCGTTTAATTCGTTTTCATGGCCCGATGAGAGCTGCATTAAGTATTAACTAAAGTCTGTGTAATTGCTAGTGGTCATCTAAGCAGTTAGCATTTGTTGCTAGGGATATCTGAGAGACAAAAAACACTGTGTCCTTCACCAAGGTAACTGCCGCCATCTCTGTAATGACAGAGCTGCCTCTCGGGAATTAGTGAATTAAATATAAATAACTAATATGATTAAAGAACTCCAATGTCATTGTTAGAGTGCCCAGGTACTAGTGATTAAACAAACCCTAACTGCACTGGAGACAGAGTTTCTCAGCAGTGAAGATATGCGAGTAGTGGAAAATTAGAAGATTTGCCAATTGACAAATGAAAGCCTGAATAAAAGAATGGTCTCCTCGAGCATCACAGTGCCTCCATCCATAGAGCACATGGGGTCACTGAATGGTTTGATATGAAAGTGATGTGAATCATATGCTTTGGCCTTCACAGTCACCAGATCTCAACCCAGCTGAACACTTGTGGGAAATGTTGGAGTGACATGTTAGACAGAGCTCTCCTATCGTTCTTCACCTCTCTGTATATATTTGTAGACTTTTAGCCACAGGTTGTACTTGTACTCCACAGTAAAATCTAACACTCAACAGCAGTTTTTGGTAATAAAAACTAGTTTCATCTCTCCTCCTCAGGGGTATATCCTCCTATCTACACATTCTGACTTCTGTCACTGCTTTCACTTTCTGGCTGCTGTGTAAAGTAGGTAGTCAGGGGAATGTGGTAACTAGTCTGAACAGTCCTCTGCACTGTCATGTCCAAAAGACTTGGTGTGTATTTGAACTCGTACTGTACTGTCTGCACTGCAGGCATGGCTACTGGCTTTGATGTTGATGCTCACACACGGCTTGACATGTATTCATGGATAGTTCTTTCCTTTTTCTTTTGTTGATAGATGTCCTGTAATAAAGGGGATTCCCGACAGTCAAACAAAGAAAATCACTTTCAAGTAAGTAACTGCTGATGGTGCTACCCTACAGTATGTTTCTCTGCACAGCGTGTCACCCACTGCCACTCACCATGTCATGTGTCAGCCCCCTGATGCATTAAAACATGATTTTGCTTGCTTAAATTCTCTCCTCTGTCTGCTGAGACAGTGTTTTGCCGTCATCTCCTGAGGCAGGAGTTGTTTCTCTGAAATCACAGAGAAGGCTGAACCTTTGTGATCCCTGTGGATTTTGAACTTAAGTTCAGAATCAAACTGATACTTGCATCGAATTCCTAAACCCCTGTATAAGCATGAGTGTCAAAACACAAGTTGGGTAATTCAACAGTCACTGACTTCTTTCAGTGGAGGCAGTTTATACATTAAACAAATCTGATTAAAAGATTCTTATTGTGGTAAAATAAGCTCATCATGTTCAACTAAAGAATACAGCGTGTGCCAGAAAATATTAGAGAAGAATCTAATGCAACAATCCAGATGCACTTCCACACCTCATACCCACTGACCAAGAAATAACCCCACCTACATCCACCTTCTCTAGCTTTGATGTCCGGTCAAGGTAACTCCTATTTGGATAAAATAGGATGACACTCTATTAAACCCTGTGTGGGGATATTTCAGACATCATAGCAAAGGAACTCAGTTTTATTACTGTTCAGTTTAAGAAAGTTATTTGAAAACCAGGACTTTATTTCATCAAGGCAGTTTGTAAGGGAGAAGGGTGGGAGAGTAGAGTTTGGTTTACAGGAGAGATAGAGCTGGGTGTCATCCGCATAACTGAAAAGAAATGTATTTACGAAAAATATAACCAAGGGGGAGGCGGTATAGGTTGATGTGGCCGGTGACTGCTCATCAGAAACATAGAGCTCCAGGACCAGGGCAACCTGCAGAAAGGTACAGGGAGAGAGAGAGAGAACACACTACGGGAGAGAGGAGACACAAAGTTAGTGATGTGTAATGGTGGCATATAGAAGCATAGGGAGAGAGGAAAGGAGAGGTGAGGAGAGAAACTCAGAGCATCATGGGGCCCCCCAGCAGCCTAGGCCTATAGCAGCATAACTAAGGGAAGGCTCAGGGTCACCTGATCCAGTCCTAACTATAAGCTTTATCAAAAAGGAAAGTCTTAAGTCTAATGAAAATGTGGCTATACCTATATACAGGTATGTTTGTTTGTGTGTGTGTTTGCAGTATGTGCAAAGATGTTGGGTATACACATACAGTATGTATGTGTGTGTGTGTGAAACAAAGGGTAGAGAACCAGATTGGCTGGTAACAAGATGGCAGATAAATAAAATACAACTTTCTCCTACATGTGTTTGTGAGTGTGTGTGAACACTAGAAGATGGCTGCCTACATGAACCTCTGAGGTCACATGGAAAACCGAGTGAGCAGAACAAAGAGATTTTGATCTAAAGCCAGAGATGTGCATGTGTAACTCCACCCTTTGGTCAGATGTTCAATACTCACTCACTTTTAACACCGAGCTCTCCCCATGGAAATGCTGGTTTGGTGTGTTGGTAAAAGAGACAGAGGAAGCAAGACAGAGAGGATGCAATTGCAACACCTGTCTGAGTAGAAACAGGCTTTAAACTGAGCAAAGATTGTTGATTGTCATTGCTTAATTTCTTGTTGACAGAAGTCCGCTATTGGTATGGCCTAATAATGTTTATTAGAAAATTTAAATTGGTGCACTTCACAAGAGTGTGGTCAACATTGTTATTGTGAACAATAAAATAAATTAATTGTACAGCTCTATTCTCGGTTATCCAAACTGAAGCAAAGATTATTACTTTAATAAATTGTGCACAAACCTAATCCCTGACTTGATACTTTGATCTGAACGACAATTTGACATGAAGCAAATGCAGGTTAGAATGTGCTAACTGAAGCTCTGAATATACCGACGTCCATATGTGGGCTGAGAACCCACATCATGTACTCACTGAACCAATTGAATGCTTCAGAGAGGTGATGCATCCCATAAGCCAATGCTGCAGGAGGCTGACACTTTGGATTCTGCAGATAAGGCATTACGTAGCCATTAGGGTATTCACTCAACAAATGTCCTGGGAATGAAACTGAATATACTGCATGGAATTAATTTAAGATGTTCAGACATTTTTAAATTGTTCACTGTGACCTTGTAATATTAAAATAATGCTGATAAAGATTAAATGGGACTTGATCCAGTTGAAATCTACTGAATATGGTATGTGGATGCTAATGTTGTTGTGAACTCACAAAATAGGAAAATTCAAAGGGCTTTTATTTTCAGTTAGCTGTATGTAATGGGATTTGGAAATGCAAGTTGTCTTCAGATGACAGAGCTCAATTCAAAGTTGGAATTATTAGTTCATTTGTTCAATTACTAGATTGCCAGAAAATCCATCAGAAGCTATTTTTAAAAGCAAAACATTTTTTGATGATTAATTTATAAATGAACTATTAAATAATTTGCAGGTGCATCAGTAATGAAAACATTGACAAGCTGAAGATCTGTCCTTAATTGTTATCTTTGATACATGAGCTGAACACAAATGAAGACATTTTACTTGTCAGCTAGGATACTGGCAGGCTGGTTGACAGCAGTCTAAAATGGAAGAGCCCCTTCGTTTACAGTTTCCACACATTGTTGTCTAAAAATTCTTGTTGACAGATCTACAACTCTACAACAATGGAGATATCAAGTTCCGAGCTGCTCTGCACGTGGTGTAGTACAGTTTTGTTTTGAGAAATGTGCTTGCAGCAAAATGATGTGTAACGTCTAGGAGGCCACAAAGCAGGCAGTGTTGTGTTTTCTGAGCTGGCTCCCTACTGAGCGGTCAGTGTGAAACACATTCCTCGGCTTCTGGCCAAAGACCGCAGTACTCAGATCCAAATATCTGTCAGTGCAGCAATTTATCTGAAGGTCATTCACTTTAAATGGTCTTATACTTATATAGCACTTTTCTATGCATAGCAGCACACTCAAAGCGCTTTCACACTACTTGGCCATTCACCCATTCGCACTCGCACAACTGGGGATTCAATGTCTTGCTCAAGGACAGCTCAACATGCGGACTGGACAAGCCAGGAATCAAACTGCTAATCTTTTGGTTAAGAGATGACCCTCTCTACCTCCTGAAACACAGTCACCCCCACTTTAGAGGGTTAAAATTGCAGTATGTTCTACTGCTTATGGATGCAGCCATTTAGGGTTACATTTAAATGCAGCAAGTTGTAGTATTCCTAAGAACACCTATCATCCTAATGGAAATGACAACCTAAAAGCAACTATATTGTATGTTCAACTTGGTCTAATTATTTGTTCAGAATAGCATAATTGTATTTTTTCTGCAGGCAGAATATCCTTTACCATGCAAGAGTGCAAACAGTAGAGAAAAATTTTAAATGTGTCGTAAAAACATGTTATTCATAATTTACAGCAACCTCAACAAATGCAATACGTAAGGCAGTGGTAGTGACTGGCTGACGGAATGAGATCTGATTCACTGATTGTTACAGTAACCCCCCCAGTGCATAATGAACATGTATTCCTTGTTGCCTAAATGGCAAATAAAGCTAGCTGCTTGCTAGTTAGCTACAAGCTACTGTTCTTAGTTAGATTTTAAATAGGAACTGATAAACTGGCAAGTTTAATGACAGATTGGGATAATTTAGTTTTACTTTGTTGTATTGTTGCTAGCACGAACCCAGGAAGTAGTTTATTTAGGTTTTTGCTCTTTTTGTAAAAGTACTTTGCTAAAACAGAACCTCTTTGAAGCATCCACACTATGTTATCCTATTCTTTATTAGTGTGGATGAAAGTACCCACACTCTTGTTATCTTCTTCTTTATTAGTGTGGATGCGAGCATCCACACTCTTGTTATCTTCTTCTTTATTATTCTGGGTTCCACGGCTGTTCTTTGACACCTAACTCCTTCAGCATACATTCACCTAGAAGGGCCATTGAGGTATCAAACTGTTCATCCTATTAAGGACATGTGTGCTTGTATACTGAATTTTTATAACTTTTATACTTTTTAAGCTATTCAGCTTTTTTCATCATATTTTTCCCCATTGGAAATGAATGGGGCAAAGTTGGAAGCTTAATATCTCCGGCATACCTTGGGCTAGAAACACCATTTCAACTCTATTCAACTCGTGAGACGTTCAGCTACCGATGGTGCCATCAACCATCTTGATATCTTTTTTTTTTATAATCGACATTTATATTTTGTCTATTTGTCCATAGACAACGAATGGGCCAATACTATACCATGCCATTGGCTGCCTGTGTGTCACGTGACTCCCCGGTCTAACAGCTCTCACTATGCTTTTCCTCTTCCTCTTGCCGCTTTTCTGCTCCTATTATGCCATTCTTACGCTTTATACTCATATAACAGATGACAATCATAGAGAAAATTGTCACAAATTCAGCTGTCAGTGTTATCGAGATGGGATGAATGGTATTTGCGTAAGTCGCTCATTCCAGGCATACCGTCTCACTGCTCCATAGACTTACAGTCAATACAGAAGATC
>NW_018128029.1:472981-473380 GCF_001952655.1 Monopterus albus | reverse complement strand
TTTTTTTTCGTCTGTGTGTTAGCCCTGCGATGGATTTGCGACCTGTCCAGGGTGTACCCTGCCTTCGCCCGATGGCCGGCCGGGATTGGCTCCGGCCCCGCCCGTGACCCCGTTCAGGGACTAAGTGGTAGAAAATGAATGAATGAATGAATAACACAACAAAGTGCTGTATATATTAATATTGGATGCCACGTTTGCTTGTCGCCACGTCTCTCGCTCTGTTGCTCCCTGACTTGCAGTCAAATAATACGCGCTGAAAGGAAAACGTCTTTGTAATTATAAAACGCCACGGTTCCTTCAATTTGTTTAATATCATGACATAATACAACAGTGTAATAACACAACAGGGTGCTCTATTTGTTTGAAACTGAATGCAGAAATGCACGTCTGGTTGTCGCT
>NW_018128029.1:471354-472115 GCF_001952655.1 Monopterus albus | reverse complement strand
ATGTCCAGCTCACTCGATTGGTATTCACCCAACTTCACAAATTGACGCCTGTGTGTCAAGTAACTTCTGATCCAGTTCAAAACCAATCCCCTGATCCCATATTTTTCTAACTTATCCATTAATAACTCATGATTAATTGTGTCAAATGCTTTTTTTAGGTCAATAAATATTCCCATCGTGTATTTCCTCTTATCCATAGCACTTGTTATGTCCTCCATTAGCTCAGTATGCAGAATTTTTCTAAACTTCATACTTTTGAAATATTTTCAATTAAGTTCAAAATTGAAAGTGTTTATTTTGTCATATGCACAGTTAGGAAACATGTTTCCCTCTACAATGCTGTCCACATGAATGCCACAAAACACCAATGAAATATAAAGTAGATGAATAAGTAACACAAAATCTAAGGCACTTCAAGCAGCAACAGATGCAGCAATATAATAAAAAATATATAAGAAAATAACAATGTATGCTGCATGGGAGCAGCATGTGCAGCAGAGTCATTGTGCAATTATGCATGTAACACAAAATCTAGGACACTTTAAGCAGCAACAAATGCAGCAATATAATAAAAGAATATAATAGAGAATGTATGCTGCATGGGAGCAGCATGTGCAGCAGTCAGTCATTGTGCAATTGTGCATGTGCAAACTGAGAATGTAAACAGTACATCACGTATTTCCTGGTAATAAACTCCTCAGCTGTTTAGGAGTCTGATGGCAGAGGGAAAGAAAGAGTTTTTCAGTCTAGTAGTCCTACAT